>NC_091945.1:12400328-12701578 GCF_041260155.1 Ptychodera flava | reverse complement strand
GTAAATGCAATCCTGACAAGTCCATCCCATTCCTGAAAGAGAAAATACAGAAAGCAATACATATCACTGTATTGTTTCTGTCTGATAGAAACTTTTTTTGGGTTAAACCCTCTCCCTACCCCTAAACTTAAAGAATTAACATTTTTCTCAGATATTAATCTTTTGACGTCCCTTTACAGGATCCGTAACTTAAAGTAATTTTTTGACAGTTTTGGACCAAATGAACATCACATTTTATGGGCTATACATTTCTATCAAAATTTTAGCTGAAATTAGATAAAAATTGACTGGTGTATAATTTTGATACAGGCGTAAAAATTGACTTTGGCGTTCAAAGGGTTAATACTATCTAAATGTAATGCACTACTTTTGTTCAAACTCCCCTGGAGGAAACTATAAATCATTGTCTTTCATACCCAAAATTTACCGATAACACTTGTAACTTGATCACTACAAAATATATTGTTTGGTGTTTACAAAGTTCAGATCATGAAAATCTCATTCAATCCACAGCTTTGAGCTGCTCACACGAGCAGCATACTAACAACAGATTTTATAAATTTGAGTCAAAATATCTAATTCCTTGCCACATGCAATACATCACAAAACATCATTAACTTTTATTTGGTCTCAGGAGATATCACATATCAGCCGTTGAGGCAAAGTCTCAGTTCATGATGAGTTTGTGTCCACCACAACCTACTCTGACAGGAAACCAGAAGACACAGCTAGATCAAAACAATCTGCAAATTCTGAAAACTTGGCAGGAAGTGAGCCTTACTCGAAAGCAGCTTCCAGGGTTTTGTTTTTCCTTGTAAATGCAATCCTGACAAGTCCATCCCATTCCTGAAAGAGAAAAATACAGAAAGCAATACGATATCACTGTATTGTTTCTGTCTGATAGAAAGTTTTTTTGGGGGTTAAACCCCTCTCCCCTACCCCTAAACGTAAAGACTGGACATTTTATCAGATACTGATCTTTCGACGTCCTTAACAGGGTCCGTCACTCAAAGTATTATTTTGACAGTTTGGACCAAATAAACATCACATTTATTGGCTTCACATTTCTATCAAAATTTTAGCAGAAATTAGATAAAAATTGACTAGTGTATAATTTTGATACAGGCGTAAAAAATTGACTGTGGCGGTCAAAGGGTTAATAATATCTAAATGTAATGCACTACGTTTGCTCAAACTTCCCTTTAGGAAACTATAAATCATTGTCTAGACTTTCATACTCAAACTTTACAGATAACACTGGTAACTTGATCAGTACAAAATATATTGTTTTTGGTGTTTACAAATTTCAGATCATGAAAATCGCATTCAATCCACAAGCTTAGGCTGTTCACACGAGCAGCATACTAACAACAGATTTTATAAATTTGAGTCAAAATATCTAATTCCTTGCCACATTCAATACATCACAAAACATCATTAACTTTTATTTGGTCTCAGGAGATATCACATATCAGCCGTTGAGGCAAAGTCTCAGTTCATGATGAGTTTGTGTCCACCACCACCTACTCTGACAGGAACCAGAAGACACAGCTAGATCAAAACAATCTGCAAATTCTGAAAACTTGGCAGGAAGTGAGCCTTACTCGAAAGCAGCTCCCAGGGTTTGTTTTTCCTTGTAAATGCAATCATGACAAGTCCATCCCATTCCTGAAAGAGAAAAATACAGGAAAGCAATACGATATCACTGTATTGTTTCTGTCTGATAGAAACCTTTTTTTGGTTAAACTCCTCTCCCCTACCCCTAAACTTAAAGAATTAACATTTTTATCAGATATTGATCTTTTGACGTCCATAAACAGGGTCTGTAACTGAAAGTTACGTAAAATTCAAGGACTTCCAAAGTGTTTTTCAGCTTCTTCCAAGGGCCTTTTCATGTCCAAAATACCGTCTTCCTGATATTATTTTTATTATGTATTTTTATAAATCTTTTAACGTATCCTAGCCCTACTCATCATCATTCCAGGTTTGAAAACTGTAGGCGGATTATCAATTTTCAAGGGTCGATTTCATTTTTAAGCACTTTCCAGCACTTTCCAGGTGAGTACTGACCCTGAGTGAATGTAAAAGTTTCAACTACAGAACCTTTAACAGTAGAATGAAATTTTCATTTTCTATTACTGTACGCCAAACTTGGTATTAGGAGCAGTTCAATGCAAGGTAAGTGATCTGATAGATGACATCATTTTTGTGTTTCAATACTGTAAATCCAACCAAAAATCATTATTTAATCCGAAATTAGTGAAATGCTAACACTAATGAGAATTATACTATTTACAAAACAACATTCAAAACAAAGCGCAAAAGTCACTATAGTGGTCAATATAAGCCAAAGAGTTGTGACTAAAACTATGGTTAATACTATTTTCAATACTAGTAAATATATTGCTATACCCTAATTCCCTGTAAACAGGTCCACAATCACCATTGATAACACTGACTTTGGGCTAAACCATGATGGTAAAAGGGTCAAAATCATTGCTTTATGGATGTTGTGTATATGCAACAAGATGGTTTTCATTAAAAGCCAATGGCTTTGATAGCCTGGTTCAAGTCTCACATTTCTTGATTGGATCATCATACAGGATCAAATTCTCTCCTCAGTATGTATTATCCACTCATTTAAAGGTCTGGTGAAATGGTCCCGTTCTTGAGAATGAATATCTTCCGGGGGAGGGGCAATATTATTACACTCACAACAGAATTGCAACCTAGAAGTACGCGCGAGTGTTAATTTTTTTAATATTTCTATGCGTGGTTTTTATCGAGTCATTTTGCGAACCCAGGTCACGCCCTCATCGGGAGTAAAGGTTGGCCAACTGTGACGTCTCAGATGTGTTCATTTACATCGAATAGCAGTCCCATGCCGCCTTATCTCTGCACGATATCCGCTAACAAAACAAGTGCGATCAGTGCAACCCATTTGTGTTCACGCTGGCCATTCGCCACGTTTGCCGAAGTGACGAAAATTAATTGATCCTAATTTGCCACAGTTGCATAAACTGATTTTGTCTAAAAAATAGGCTACAATAACGAAAAAACGTTTTTTTTTTTCTTTTGTTGATCTATGCTTCTCTCTCGGCGCGGCAATTCGCAAAAAAACTGTATGTACTTCCTATTATTGCGTTCTTTCCGTCGTGCGTATTTGCAATAGAGCCACTCTCGCGAGAGATTTTACGTCAATTATTCTAGTGCACAGCATGCATAAATGACTATCGCGAGAATTGAAACTTCGACACACGCAATCGAGCTCTCGTGATAAATTTGACGTCATTTTGTCTAGTGTACTGCAGGCATAGGAATGCTTGCTCGCGAGAATTCAAACTTTTGCTGTACATAGCAGACATACGCATTTTAATCGCGGCCACACCATCACATGTGCGAATATGCGAGAGACTACACCAGTAAGAAACAGACTAGGCACAAGGGACTGATGACGGTATTGTAAAAACATAAGAAGCCAATGTGGCCTGCCTCCCTGATATGAAAGGTCATTAAATATGTCAATTAGTAATTAATTGACAGGATATTGATTAATGGTTTTGCACGCTTTTACGACACTGTAAGATAATAATCTGTACCAACTTTCCTAATATATGATGCAATGCTTCTTGATATTCACCCCAGATCCAAAAATTATTTAAATATGCAAATCAGCAATTAATTGTAAAGGTACCACTTAGGGACTGTTCAGTTTTTACGGCCGGGGGGCCCGGAACAATCCAGGGGGGTCATCGTAATTTTGGAATCTGCGAAGGGGGTTCATCGCTTTTTCACTGGTAGGAAAGGGGGGTCACCACATTTTCAAAAACATAATACCAACAATAAAGTTCACTTTATGGCATGGCCATGATCTACCCTCTTTACGGCGGGCCACCTTGGGCAGCCCACTACAATAAATTGACTTTATGTATTACCCATGACCCTCTTAACGGGCAGACGCCTTTGGCGGCCCACTCCAATTAGGTTTACTTCATGCAATGGCCATGATTGACCCTCTTTACCGGTGGGCCACCTTCGGCGGCCCACTACAATAAATTGACTTTATGTAATAGCCCATGACCCTCTTAATGGGTGGACGCCTTTGGTGGCCCACTCCAATTAGGTTTACTTCATGCAATGGCCATGATCGACCCTTTTTACCGGCGGGCCACCTTCAGCAGCCCACTACAATAAATTGACTTTATGCCCATGACCATCTTAACGGCCGGACGCCTTCAGCGGCCCTGTCCAGTAAAGTTTACTTTATGCAATGGCCATGATCGACCCTCTTTACCGGCGTGCCACCTTTCGTGGCCCACTAGAATAAAGTTGACTTTACGTAATGGCCCATGAGGCATGACCCTCTTAAACGGAGGGCTGCCTTGGCGGACCAATTCAATAAAGTTTTCTTTATACAATGTCCATGGACATAAGTTCTCTATGGAAATGAAGTTAAAAATTGCCTTACAGTCGTCCTAATTAACATACATTTGCATGGATGTGGCTGGGAAGTTTGTGTAGTTCAAATCCAAACCGTGCGGGTAAATATGACATATGGATTTTGGTTATTTTTCAGCAGGGGGGGTCATCCAATTTTTTCGTCTGACAAAGAGGGGGTCATCTTTTGTCCACGAAAAATGCAGGGGGGTCTATAATTTTTTAAACACCGGCAACAAGATTTTGCCGGCCCCCAGGCCGTAAAAACTGAACGGTCCCTTATATAGCAATTGCATTCTATTATGTACAGCACTGTAAGATTAGTATCCGATCAAATTTGCTGTTGTATTTCTAGATATATCACACTAATAATGAAAGTTAATTAAATATGCAATTATTGATTCAAAAAGACATGATAACACTTAATGTCTTTGCACGCTATTACAGTACAGAGAGATCATCATCTTTGATGCAGTATTTCTCAACATAGCATGCAAATGAGGAAAGTTCACTGAATATACAAACTGGCAATAAATTGACATGATACTACTTTCAACGTCTTTGCAAGCCATTTCAGGACTTTGAGCTCAACAACTGTACCAAGTTTCATCAAAGTTAATGCAGTATCTCTTGACATAGCATACTAATTATGAAAATTCATTAAATGTGCAAACAAGTAATAAAGTGGCATGATAGTGCTAAACATCTCTGTGCACTATTAGAGCTCTGTGTGACCAATATCTGTACAAATTTCAAAGTCACAGTCTCTCTGGAAACAGAACACTTTTTTTAAAAAAATCCAAGTTATCAAAATAAACACTAATTATGAATGCCACACCCACAACAATGAATGTGCATATGTATTTCATGGTGTATTATCATTGTACCAAGTTTGAAGGGAATTGGCTCTGGCATGTCTGAGATATCTGCAGGGACGGACAGATGAACGCATGGACAGACACATGGAGCCTAAATATAAATCCCAAGACTTAGTTTCAGGGGACTAACAATAATTGCATTCAGATATGATTTGAATGTGTAGGATCGAGTCTCCAGAGCCTATATAAGGGCATACTTGGCATGACAAAATCACAGACGAGAAAGTTTTCGGAGAGAGCACAAACATATAGGCCACTTTTCTCCAGGTTTTCAGCATTGTGAAATACATCGTGGACCATTCGCACTGACAGACTTTCAAGAATTGGCCAACCAACTGCACACAAAGGGAGCCAACATAGTTTGATGGTGAAGATGTATATTGTTGTGGTATACATCTTGACTGGAAGTGCCTCAGTTTGGAGCCTGAGCCCTCCAGGCGGCCCTCCAACAAGTGAACCCTGCGTTGACTGATGTGGTAAACAGAACGACATGCCACTTATTGGCATTTTGCGAGGAGAGAAAGGTGAGGGCAACAGTTATTACTAATTGAACATAGTATCATCTCCGTTGTCGTAAGTGACCAAATGAAATGGTTACTTGTAAATTACTTTAAATCTTCAAAAGTTTGTATGTATGCATATAGTTTTCCATCCAAAATTCAACAATACTAATTTTATCGAATTCCTCCTCTTCTTTTACTGCAAAAAGTTTCTAATCTTAGAGACTAAGAGCAGAATGCACATACCTGTGGGGGACAGATATTTGGACTCGCAAACATTTACAATATTTTTTTGGCCTACCATGAGTGGAGGCTCATTTTGAAGCATATCGACTGAAGAAAGTTTACACCTGCTTAGTTTTGTGAAAATTGGATAACTTTATTTTACCCAACAAAGATGGCAGCCATTTTGAATTTCAAGTATCTGCAAATATTGGGTAATTTGTTCCTCTAGTACCAAAATTTGCCCAGTGAACCCCCATTTTTTATCTTAATTTTGAAGGAGGATGCTGAAAGTTTGCTTGTAGAAAGTTTAAGCAAAAGTTTAAGTCTTTCATTTTTGAAGCACAAACTACCTTTAGCATATTTTCAAAAGGAGTACTGTATTATCTTACTCATCTATCTTCCAGCTAGGGCAAGGTTTTTTCATCCTATTTCTCACAAATTTTTGTTTTCAAATGGAAACCATTCTAGTGTGAAGCAAGATAGAGTCACTGTCAAACTTGAGACAGTGGCAGCCATCATTGTAGTATCAAAGACAACCTTGGTATTCAAACCAAAGTAAACTGATTACTGCAGGTTTCATGTATCACCCAACTAGGAACTTTGGTGTATTTCAGCTTAAGCTATGGAATTCAGTTTTAGTAGCATCTGCTGTGGAAACCTTTGAAATGTTACTATCTCTGCCTGCTGACTTGCTTCCTCTCCAAAATATCTTTTAAAAGCTAGCGTCGTTTAAAAAAATATTCACAGATAATTTCTCAACCATTCACAGAGCATACCTCTTTTTTCTGCCATCTTACAACATTTTCACAATTCTCACATTGTACCGGTAGTGTATTAAGTCAAAAGCTTTAATTTGTCTGTTCATCCATTAACAGTAGTGGCTTGTTGTACTACCATCTATGGTTCATGTGATTTCAATACCTGGACTTTTACTATCTAGACTAGATTTTTCACTCACATCCACTTTTGTATTTTTTTTCAAAATAACTAAATCAAGAGTATGCATTATTTTGATCTGTTTATTTATGATTGAGTTTCCCATCTATTGTCACCTTGTAAGCATGCAAACAGATGTGAAAGTTCGACTTGTTGCTACAAAATTTATCATTTCTTCCACAATTATGATGGACTAGTATGGTAAGCTATGTTGCCAAATTTTCTTGGTGTTTCGGCATTTTCTTAGAGCAGTAAAATTGAATTGATAGTCCCCACCAACTTTTTGACCATGTTTGATACATGTTACAACAAACTTGTACTATCATCTGTAGCTTCTACAAACTATATGTTAACTTGGCATTGAACTTGTTTTTGCCATTATGCTATGAATCTGATTATATGATTATGTATTATGACAGTGTTCCCAAAGCAAATCAACAGGCCTTTGATACTATATCAATTATTATGTATATGTTCCTTTTCCAACAAATCAGTTCACATAATCATCCTTGACTAATGTGAGATGATAACAAGGAAACAAAACACCCTCAATGGCTAGCCATACAGGATTGTACCATGAAACAAATTGATGCCCAGTTTGAATTGATCTAACATTTGTATGAAACAAGTTCAGGTACATGAGATCCTGTGTAGCGACTGTGGCCATGAAAAGGTTTGTAAAAAAGTGGTTGCCTTGCAGCATATCTGATTGTACGATATCTTGACAAGAATCAAGTTTGTAACATTTGTTTCAGCATATCAATAGCTTTAACCTGTTCATCCCAATTCCTTGTAAACAAGTCCACACTCACCATTGATATCAATGGGATTGGGCCAAACCATGGTGGTGAAATGGTTAAACAAAATTGCCACCTTGCACCTCATTTGATTGTGCGGCACAACATTTTGGTGAGTAAAATGATAATATTGCAAAAGCACTGACCTGGAAAGGCAACATAAATTTTGGCATAAAATTACAAATACAAAGTTATATATCATCACCAGTCTTTTCTCCATTTACATCCATAGGAGATGCCGGTGCACAGGACGAAAACAGCACAATTGGAAGTCAAGGTCCTATGGGCCCATCTGGAAGATATGGTGCCAAGGGCGACAAGGGTGATAGCGGTATGATGGGTATGATGGGAAGCAAAGGGGAGGCTGGTCTACTTGGAATGACAGGAAGTAAAGGAGAATGGAGAATCTGTGGAATGAAAGGCCATAAGGATGCTTCCAGGGTCAAGGGTGAGAAGGGAGAACCTTATACTTATTATGAATGGTCTGCTTTTTCTGTTGCGAGGTCTTCTGCAATCTATGGCGGTTCCGAATACAAAGCAGTAACTTACGATGTAACTATTCTCAATATTGGTGATGATTTGAACAAAGGCGCACACTGCATGAAAACGCAATAATACAGATAAATTTACACTAATGAGTTGCCTGTATTATTGTATAATACACGTGAACTCACATGAATCTACATGAATACACACTTGCTGAATACAAGCAATGGATTCTTGACTGTTTTCATCTGTATATGCACTATTCAGCTAAAATACAGGCAATAATCCATGCTAATACAGTAAGTATTATTGGGTTTTCATGCAGTGACAGGTGTTTTCACCTGTCAAATTGCTCGGGTGTATTTCTTTATGTTCACTACCTTGAAAGAAGAGAACAAGAATGTAGTTGCATATACAATGTTTAACGATGCAACATCCGGGAGGTTGTTCTCTGATGACGGAAATTGGGAGCGTTACTATAATGATCAGTCAAAGTGTGCACCTGAACTTGTCTGTCAGTGACAGAGTATGGGTCAGAATTGACAAACACTCTGAGTACCAAAATGTTGTGCTTGACAGTAGTACTAAGCCCCGTACAATTTTCAATGGTCACTTGGTATTCCCTAGTGCCTAGTACTTTTTAATGAAATACCAAACTGTATGTTTGCACAAACAGAATTTAGAGTATTTTTTACTGAAAGAGTCCTTGAATTTGGGTTATCTAAGGTAGTATGCGCCTCGAATTTGAGAGGAAAACTTTTGCTCTACTTTCTACAGGGAAACGTTTAACCCATCTCTTTAAAATAAAAAATAAAATTGAGGTCACTTTAACATTTTGGAACTATGGAAATAAATTTGTTATTCAAACTTGCATGCCATTCTTGTGCTAACTCAATGGGAAAAATTAAATTCTTAATTTAAGATAGATAAGAATAAATTTTATTGTCCAATTCGGGAAAATTACCTTTCGCTTCACCAAAAATACATTACACATCACAACATTAAGTGTTGAAATATAAAAATGCACATAGTCTCTATCTCCTTTACAATGATGAAATGAAGTATGTCTGTCTCCTACGGACAAAGGTCTGTATTAAGTATAGTTATTGAACTTGGAATAAACGATTTTTTTGAAAAGGTTATTTCGAATTACAGGTACTCTGTATCGCCGTCCAGATGGCATCTTCTCGAAATGTAAATGAAAGGTCGAGAAGTATTACTGACAGTTGCATTGGCTTTTCTTCGAAAGGCGATTTAATGCAGATCACAGAGTTGATTTTGTTTCTTGCCAATTATTTTTCCTGCCATGTTTAAGACACGTGTGAGTTTATTTCTATTGCTGACACTCAAATTACCGTACCACACTGTAATGTTAACAGTGAGAAACACTCTCTATGAGGCTCTTATAGACATTTTCCAATACACTCTGACTAACTTCTCAACCTCCTCAATAAAAAACATACGCTGCATGGCCTTCTTAACTATATAATTAGTATTTCACTGAAATTCAACCGTTTATCTATTTGTGATCCTTAGTATTTAAAACACACAACAATTTCAACAGATTTTCCATTCACTGCAACCGGTTCAAAAGTGGATCCCTAGCACTGGACACAAAAATAAGATGTTCAAAAGTGTTCAGACTATCAGAGCCTTAACATTTGGGTCACTTTTAAAAAAATTGGAACTATACAAGAGTTTCGAATGTCAGGTGACCCTCAAATGCGCGATGCATTGTGGGTAGGGTCAAGGGTCAAGTGGACATAAACTGACTTACGTAACCATAGCTGCTCATACATAGAACGTAAACAATAACACGGAAGTCCGCTCGCTCCCTTGTCAGGTAAGTTATCGATTGTTTTAGATTCTTTTTTCAAATAGTTTTAACTAATAGAGATATATATGTATCATTTGTATTTAAAAATATATGCTGCTTCCAAATTTTCTTCCAATATTACACCAAAAATCCACAGTAAACTTGGCACCGATCGCTGAGATCGTCATATACTGGCCCCGCGTCGGCGGGAAAATTGAAAATGTATTCACTTCAGTCATCATGGGCAAATCATACCTTTCGCACTATACATGGGATAAACATTTGACATTGACATCGTCGTTTACCACTGTAACATTCATACTCGGGCAATGATAACTGTGAAACCGTTGCTGACATTTCGGTGACGATCTTGATTTTTTCTGAAGTATTGGCGTATTTTTTCTATTAACTGGCACTTTTCTTGTCATTTTCCGTGGTTACGTTGTAACCCAGATTCAGAACTGGGTCTTGATTCTCTGCGATTGGCCTTCCATTCGGGAAGTGATCTGAACATACCCTTGAATATCTACTTGGTGTCAAATTATTGCCTCTAGAATTTTTTTTCTGTTTATCAGTTTTTTCCCATCGAAGCCGCCCTTCTTCATCTGAAAGTAGGGAATGGATGCAGTTGAAGAGGTGTTTGACAGTCACATCGACTTTGACCAAGATTACACATGTGTACTGCACAGTATTTGGTCATCCATTTCTCAATTGGCCCCGCTGTTTGCACAGCCTACAACAACACAATTTCTGTGTCCAGGCATGCCGAAATTGAAAAATCAATTATCAAACTGAAGTACGCCTAATGCCCAATAAAATAGTGTCTCTCTAGGTTTTTGTTTTCTTTGTATGAACCCAACACAACGAGTTCGGTTCAGTATATCAAAAATCTATAGTATACGAATGTACCCTCTATCATACCATGGAGGTTTAACTTCATGTTCATACAGAAATCAAAATGAAAACTAAACGCGAGTGCCTTTCTGCGTGGTACGTCCATGCTCTGAACTACTCGGAGGTTACAACGCGAACGGCCTGGGCGAAACTATTGACGCCAGTATCGAGTCCGCTTGTTACTCCAGAAAAATATGTATTGCTGTTTTGTCAATAATATTTGAATCGAAAGTAGGCTTAATTAACAATATCACTATGGCGTCATGCAGTCATGGAGTGATCGTGGCTGGATGTATTGTTGCGCTGATAATCGTTTGTTTCCCGCCTTAGGCCTATACAATGAGTCCGCCGACTGAATTTTCATTCGGAAATTTATCAAAGACATGTTCGGTAATTAATGCGAATTCTGCACATTTATGAAATATACAATATCATACATGATTGTCATTAGATAAAACTATTTGAAAAAAGAATCTAAAACAATCGATAACTTACCTGACAAGCGAGCGAGCGGACTTCCGTGTTATTGTTTACGTTCTATTGTATGACCAGCTATGGTTACGTAAGTCAGTTTATGCCCACTTGACCCTTGACCCTACCCACAATGCATCGCGCATTTGAGGGTTACCTAACATTCGAAACTCTTGTATTGAAATAAATTTCATATTCAAAATCGCTGCCATTGTTCTGCTAACACCGTGACCAAAAAAAATTGTAATTTCCACAAAAATAAGATGATGAAAAGTCTACAGACTTGCAGAGCTTAAAAATGCACCAAATCTGAGGCTCTCAAAAGTCAATCAAGTCTACAAGTCCAAATGTCTGTCCCTGAGCTGCATTCTGCCTTAAAGACAACCTGAATAAGACCCATCCTCTCTGATCATGAAAACAAAGCTTGGCTGATTACTCTTGTTTACCCATACAGCTCTTCTGAATCCATACTTCTGTCTCGTCTGGGTAGCTAAGACTTTTTGATTGACTTGCACAGACAGTTCAAACAGAAATATCAGTTATGCTTATATTGTCTTGTGTACCCCTTTGCCATATATAGTACCACGGAGTAACGGAAAAAATATTGTTAGATTTGTATTCATATAAAGTCTTTCTTCAAATTTTGTCCTAAACATTTATAGGTTTGTTTCTCATTCACTGTATTTTACAAAGTGTATCAGTTAATGCAGGTGTATCAGTCTTCTTAACTTCAAATGGCATTGTTCATGTTTGTTTGTTTGTTTGTTTGTTTGTTTGGATGAAGCCATCACCATGACAACAAGTGTTTACATCAACCAGACCAGTGAATCTTTGCACCTGGGCAAAAGTTGCAGTTTGAACAGAAACATCTTACTGTAAAGCCAACAGTGTGAGAAGCCGGCACAATATTTTCTGTGAAGGACTTTTCACTGGGTAACGAATTAACACTTTCATTTTCTGTCTTTTGTTGCACAGTCATTTCGTAAAAATTCTTTTCAGAGATAAAAAAAAGTACTTTTGATGGGCTAATGTTGGGGATGTGGATAAGAAACAGACCTTCACCTTTATGGACTTCAAATTTTCAAGTTTATATTAAATTTCTGTTTTCTATTTGTATTTTTATTTTGTTCGTGTAGCAAGAACATTTTAACAATGTTATTTATCAATAAACTAGTTAGCTTGACATGCTCAAGGACATGTGCGTTCTGTATTCAAACAATAACTCATAACGCAGTCTTCGAACAAGACATTTCGGAAGAGGTATTAAAGAAAATGACTTCATGATGAAATATCATTTGATCACATTTGTCTTCCATTTATATAGACATGTGAATCCTGTATTATGCCTTGTCTTCTAGTATTGTAATCTAGTAGGTTGTAAAATATATTAAATGTACTAGACGGAGAGGCATGTATTTTATGCAAACTTCCTAAGTGAGGTTGTTTCCTCCACTGAAAGAGCATTGCAGAAATAAAATAATTGAATTATTCACCTCTCATTATTAAAGCTATATCATTAAAGAACAACATACCAATATCAAACTCCAATATATGAAACTACTCTGTCCGTTATTTAAGGATCTGAACAGAAATAAATGTTTTTTTTGTCGATTCAAACCCTGAATTTGATGGTTGATACAAAACATAAATGATTCAATTCATTGAACACTGTCGATTTTGTAGTTCGTACAAGAATGAAACTGTACTATACTAAATAACAGGATATGCAACCAGGTAACATGAGCAGCGTATGTTACTGGAAATCAATGCGGAATTTCAATCTATCTTTCAGTAATTGGTTGTAAATTTAGCTGCAGAACTTCAGCTTTCATAAAAGCCAATTATTGTACAGTCTATTTCCTAACCAATCAAAGAACAGTTTACGGGCCCCAATCAATGAATGGTTTACGGGCCAACTGGGCACCGATCAATGAATGGTTTACAGGCAAAGGGGGAACAAATCACTGAATGGTTTACAGACAAATGGGGAACCGATCACCGAATGGTTTACAGACAAATGGAGAACCAATCACAGAATGGTTTACAGGCCAATGGGGAACCAATCACTGAATGGCTTACAGACAAATGGGGAGCCAATCACTGAATGGTTTACAGATAAATTGGGAACCAACCACATAATGGTTTACAGAACAAATGGGGAACCTTTTTGCAAATTTCAATAGACCCTTTCCTCAATGTCACCGGAAGTTCGCTTGCGCCCGCGTAATTATATGCACGTAGCCAGTTTGACCTAGTTCCGCTGCAGTCACAGTCAAGCCTCTGGAACGTTCGTCGTCTCTCTACGCACGGTAAGTGTATGCAAAGTTTGTGTCTGTATTTTCGGGTGATTTTCGCCGTTTCAATAAAAAAATTAGCCACTTTCCTGCGAGTGTCAAAATCATCACACTAATTTTGTAAATTTTCTGTCGTATAGCTTGCAAAAATGTTCATAATTTCTGAAAAAATCGAAGCAGTCGATCGCATGGTGTGCATTGTGTGAATGTGTCTAACCCAGTTCGATGGCCACAAATAGCCCCTCATGTTATACTAGCGTATTTTAGCACTGCCAAATGCTTTAAAGTCCTTTAAAAGCTTAGATGTTACGATTATTCATTCTAAGTTCCAGTTCGGTTGAACTTTAATGTAAGTTAGGCTGTCCAACCACAGCATAATAACCGTTACTATGGCTGGAGCTGAGCTTGCCCCTGGCCACTGACACAATGACTCGTTGATAGTTCCCAGTGACACTTGACTTGACAGCTGTTTTCTTTCCTTGTCATTAGCCAGTCTTTAAAAAGCCTGTGCTACAAGCAATAGTTTTATTATCCCTTTTTATTTTACAGGCCTTATTACCATCTGCCATGTGCTTTTGTTGTGTTCCTGGCTGCAGCAATGATAGTAAGCATAATCAAGACAACAGGGTTTCGTTTTCAGCATTCCAAAGCAGCCTCTCTCCAGATATAAGGCTTTCTGGAAGAGAAGACAGATGGAGACCTACTAAATATTCTCGTATTTGAGTCTTTCCACAGTAAAGCGCAACATTTGACATTCTCATTTATAGAGCTATAGCTTTTTCAATGATAACAGCATTCACACAGAACGATATTATTTTTAGTAAGTACTACATATGAACATATATAAAAAAATAATATTAAAGCTGTATGTCCAGCTCAAAAAAAATATAGATTTTTATCTTTGTAAATATGGCCTCTATTTGCTCACCATTTTGTGACATTTTGTACCCCTGTTACATTAGGAAGGGATATTTACAATATTGATACTATTTGAATTGATTTCATATGTCATAAGTAATAGTGTATTATAAGCAATTACGAACTAGATTTATTCTTGGAAAAAAAAAACACTAGGGAAAGGGCCAAATATTATGCCAAAAAATATTGGTAACGCGTGTAACTATGTCTGTCCAACTCTATGCGAATTGATAACATGAGAACAATAAATATAGTGAAGGCTGTAAGCAGCAACAAATCACTCATACATTTGACTTACAATGAAATCTTCCACTATGTAACATTCTTTATTCTGTCTTTATCGAAGCTTGGTTCTCTTGCAGTTAAAATATTTCTGGAAGGCGTCTGTCCACATGTTACACGCCTTACCTCATTTCCAAAATCAAGATTTAAAAAAAAAATTCTTTTGGTATACATTGCTGAAATGTTGTCATTTGAGGGTGCCCTAAATTTCATGTTTTATGGCGCAATTGAATATAAACCAATGGCCACCATTACTGAGAGCACCTGAATGGCAGGATGTCTGTCCTCTTTGTTACACGCGTTACCAGTGTTACACGCGTGGAAGTAATTGTAGTTTAATTAAATACTGGATAGAATAATGTTAATTTGTTTTTTAGTGTGACATTTCTATCTGTATCAGAAAGTTACTGAAAGCTTTCTTTACAACTATTGATGCACCTCAGATGCCCATATCGTTATGAACAAATTGGACGGAACTGATGATGTCTGTCCAATTTACATACGTTATCCCAGACAATACAGGGGTCTTCCCTCTGTTGTCTATATGGTTATCCACAGAGCCAATTTATAACAATTCACTTCATAATTCTGAGGTATTTAACATCGTCATGACATATACATATATAAATCAATCAAGTACACTTATTCAGTTTGGAACACACACAATTTGTGTATAAAGCCAATCCAGTATCTGTCCATGTTACATACGTTGCTAGTGGCCATAACATTGCGTCAGATATCCTCCTCTTCTGATAATATTTAAGATTAAATTACCTTCTTAAGTGTGTTTCTAGTTCTTGTAGACTAATGGGTTTCTATCAAACTTGGCACAGGGATGACAATGGCATACATGTGATCAATACAATACAATGTCATGTCTGTCCATGTTACACGCGTTACTGTTGCCGCGACAATTTGCCCTCCTTCTTAAACAAAGAAATTATTTATCTTAAAAAAATATTTTTAGATGACACACCTGTAGTACTGTCCACCCACTCAACTTTTAGATTCAGATTAATAAATTTAATTTTTGACCTTATTTTCACAAAGTGGTTGCACTTTACTGTGGAATGACTCATTTGTAGTAAGCACTTTGTGAATGGAAAGAAGGTTAATCTCCCTGAATCAGAAAGTTATATAGCAAAGTTGTCACTACCAAAAAGGAGCAAACACAAGCCAAGGCGAAAAAATTCATACAGGGGTATAATAGTGAGTACACATTGACTAATTTTTACAATAATTTCATTCAGTAACTGTTCATTTACAGTTCAGGTTATACACTTCCTTCACTGCAGAACTGACCTACAACTGTTTGTGTAGTAGTTCATGAAATGTTACTTTCTCTTAAGGTTCCAAGACAAGAAATTTGACCTTTTTAATCTAACAATTCTCTAACAGTTAATAAGCTCAGAACCCCTGTAAAGTATACATTTTCTGAAAGCCTAGATATACGGCAACATTTGGTAACAACAGTGTCTCCATTGTTTACATAACTATCACGTGACACGGTAATTTGCATAACCTTTCCAAAAACAGTTTTCCCTATTTTTTGTCTCAATGCTTCAAAATAGCTGACTCAAAATTGCGGAATGCAAGCTGTCACAACGCTCTTCCAAAGTGTGTCTCAGATTTTTTATATCTTGCTTAGTTTTTTTGGAGCACAATTTTAAAGAAATCAACTACGCTTAAATTCACTGCTCTGGAAGTTTTTCTGGCATAAAAACTGTTGTAGAAGGTTTAAAAAATTCTGAGACACACTTTTGAAGACCCTTAGGACAGCTTGCACTCACACAAATTTCAGCCGCATATCTCAAAGCATTGAAACAAAACATAGGGAAAATCTATTTTTGAAAGGTTATGCAAATAACCTGTCACGTGATAGTTATGTAAACAATGGTGCCACTATGGTAACCAAACTGTTCCCCTATATCTAGGCTTTCCGAAAATATACAATTTACGGGGGTTCTGAGCTTCTTAAACACTAGAGAATTGTTGGTTTAAAATGGTCAATTTCTTGTCTTGGAACCTTAATATTATACTCGTTACTGTCCATAATCGTTACTGTCTAAATATTTCTGTACATTGGGTTTTTTGTATCAACTCTAATAACTCTAAGAAACAATTCATGTCTGTTTTTTTCAGCAAAAGCAAAACAGTCTGTTATGGCAATGCTTGCAGCTGAACCAAATCTACATTACCAAACAGAAAATGACCATGATACATCTACATGTACAAAGGTAGGCATCTCCATGTGCACAGTACAACATGTAATTTACATCTGTTACAATTGGAAATTTATTTTTTCATTTCATTTTATCTTAAAGCGCAGTGGTCGTCGCGCTGCGCATCCTCCTGAGGGGGTCCCCCTCTATTGTAAACAAATCCAAGAACGCCGCACATGTTACGGGTTGATTGTAATGTTTGCGATATTGCGGCTTGTTAAAATGGCGGCTGATCTGTCACAAGCATACCAACTATCCAAATGTATAACGCAATAAAAGGTCAATTAATCTAAGTTAAATATCTGCTGAATATTGAACGATGATTGCACGCTGGATTGAGATCACATTTGCTCATGATTTTCTTGAATCAGTTGAATGGGGCTCGGCCACTGTTATCGCTCGAGCCATAGAGCTAGACGTACGCATGTATACGCCAACAGACTATCAACGACCGGGCTCTAGTTTTCGACATCGCTAGCAAGGACGAGAGCTTTCATTTCAAGAGGCCCGACAGGAGTACGAGTACAAAGACAACAACCCAAACTATAGAAATCTACAGCTCGCAGAGCAATGCCCGCTGCAGCAAGAAGTATCTCTGCATCTGTTCCGTTCCGTGGTCTGTATGAACGTCCGTGTCAAACCGGGTATATGGCGCGCTACACTCGGCTGTGGAGAATCCAACTCAACTACAAAGTTTACCCTGTTTAGGGGTGCAAACGAGAATTCCGAGTACAGGTGTCAAGTCAGCGAAGGACCTTTCATAGGTCTTCTTGTTATGTGGGGTTATCTCACTTGAAAGAGGATTCAGACCTACCCGGCAATCAGGAGGTACAACAACGAAGTTTGCCCAGCACCGGTAGGCCTACACCAGCTAGCGGTTGGATCACTGCCATGACAGTGCACAGGACCGGGGCCGGGGCACAGGATCTCTCGATACGTATATGCACGGTGTAGCCGTGCAATTTTCCTGCCAAATGCCGCGAAAACCCGCTCGTTTTGTTTATTGTTTCCTGTCATTTTACTATTTCTTACCACGTAATACTAGGAGAAGTAAGACATGGTGATCAAAGTTGGTTGTAGGGGGTTGTGGGCCAAGTCGTAGCGGGCCGGTACGTTGTGGGACCGGATTCTCTATGTCCGTGTACGTCAACGCGGTAACCGTCTCCCAACAACATCTCCCGTGTCCTGCTCTGGCTTGCCGATCATGGTCTTGAGTGTAATTTTTGTGTTAGGCATTGTGCTTGTTGCTGGTCTACATATATAGGCAATGTTGATCATTTTAGTTATGTATTTTCACTGTACTGTACATAGCATCGTGTACAACCAGCGTGATCGCGCGCGATCAAAGCTTTTTGTTCACTGTGACTGCGTGCAGTAAACTCATAGACATCCACTGTCTATGAGTAAACTCAGCGACATAATGTGCTGAGTGTAGTGTCCCAATGTTCGTAGCTCTACACGAGTTTATAGATAGAAATACACCACTGAAGTTCGTTTCCGATCCTAATATTTTACTATTGCATGATGTTGAGTCTTACAAAGGCCTTAACAAAGTGGGGGACTGCTCCCATCTCACTCCTATTGAAGTTGAGAAGACTTATGTTTACAAAAATGTATGTTTATCAACAAAAAAAATCACGCACGCGCAGCGCGACGACCACTGCGCTTTAAAGACAGGCCAGACTGTGAAATACCAAATGATTATCCATGTCAAACCAAGAGTGTTGATCAGTCTTCTTCTGAAAACAGCCAGTCTTCTTGCAAGGTAAGATTAACCTACTTGTCTCTTTATCTGTGTACATTCCAAACACAATTTCAGCAAACAGGTCAAACAGTAGTACTTTGAATTTTATGTGAATTATTACTTTTCTCAGAAGAAAAATGTTGCACAGCTCAGTAAGTTTTCATGTCACACATCTCAGGTGTGTTAATTACCTGTATTTAAGAAAAGCACTGACTTTATTGGATCTATTTGCAGGAAGTTAACTGAATGAACCAGGACTAGATCACAATGATTTTCCAGAAACATTCAGAACACATTGTTATTCTCATGAGAGATATAACATGTAAATGCAAAGTTTAATTTCTTTTTTATTGTGATATTTCTTTTTTTCAGATGACTGTCTCATCTCTTGACGCCAGCACACAGTATGATGTCAGTGATTTCCTTGCACTACCATCACACTCCAGTACACACCGGGATGGACATGACTACTGTTTTAAAACGGAAATGCCAAATTCGTGTTCAGGACTTGAGTCTTTGAGGTTGCACAGTGCTAGACTTGCTTCAAAAGTAGTAAGAACAGACTATAGAGTTGAATTCTTTGAAAGCGAAAATAGGAAAGCTGCAAGGAGAATAGATAGATTCAGAAAAAGGGAATTTTCACTTGAGAGCATTAAAGTTGATGACAAGGCCATTCAATTTTATACAGGCTTTCCAAGTTATGCTGCACTGCTTGCATTTCACAAATTTGTAGAAAGAAAAGCAGAAAAGTCACAGTATTGGAGAAATTCACATGAAGCAGCAAATCCTATGATTATCAGAAACAGACGTAAGCGTAACAGCTCCAGTCTAGATGAAGTATTCATGGTACTGGTAAGATTGAAAGTAGGACTCTTTTTTCAGGATATAGCAGCCAGGTTTGACATAAGCGTAGCTCATTTTTCCAGGGTTTTTACAACCTGGATTAATTTTCTGCATCACGAGTTGAAACTTCTGTTCCTTTTCCCACTCAAACCCAAATTATGGAAGCTTTACCACAGGAATTTGTGCAGTATCCCACAACACGGGTAATCATAGATTGCACAGAGGTTTTTTTTGAGGTGCCGTCATCTTTATTGGCTCAGAGTCAAACATGGTCAAACTATAGCACCATGATACCTTCAAGGCACTTGTAGGGATCTCTCCCAATGGTGCTGTGACATTTGTTTCTGATCTGTATGGGGGAAGAATATCAGATAAAGAGATTACCAAGAAGTCAGGTTTATTTGACTTGTTAGATTCAGGGGACAATGTGATGGCAGACAGGGGATTTGAAATTGAGAGTATTCTTCCTCAGGGCGTAGATCTTAATATTCCTCCATTTAATGGTCACCGGGCACAGCTCACTGCAACTGAAGTGCAAGACACCATGGACATTGCCTCTGTTCGCATTCATGTTGAACGGGCAATAGGAAGAATAAAAATTATCATATTTTGGATGGAGTTTTACCATTATCTTTGCTCAAAGTTTCAAATCAGGTATTTACTGTTTTGCAGCTATCTGACAAACTTTCTCCCACCATTACTGCCACACAAGAAATGAAAACTTGTCAAAAAGCATTGTCTTGGGGCACTGGATATGAAAATGCATTGAAACCATTGTATACATTGAAACAATATTTATTTCAGAACTTAATTTTTCAAATTAGTAAATACATGATTACTTTTGTGCACTTTGTAAATGAAATGAAGGTTTGCAGTGTTCTGTCAATGAAACATTTGTCCAATGTCATTTGACAATTCTGATATTATAGAAAAAAATGTAAATGTACAATATTGCTGAATCTTGGCATTCCAAGAAAGACTGTAAATATTCTGTGAACTCAAAATTCCTGAAATATGTCATTGAACAGTTGCATCACAATAAATATTGAAAACTATTTATTCCTTCTCTCTCTCTGACTGTTATCTTTTACATTCTAACCTCTGCCCCCCTCAAAAATGATATAAATTAAGTGATAAATACCCCTCAAATGTTGAAAAGCAAATAAGTGTCATCTGGAATTGGATAAATTTGATCAAAACATTTCCATGGCAATATCAATAGATCAGCACAACGTATCATAGGATGATGACGACTTGTGAATTCATAACATCATTAATATTAATAAGATTGAAGATTAGTACAAAACTTACAATGCAGTTTCTTGAGTTCAAAATGAAACACTTCCCCAGAGCAAATTACAACTGAAAAACACCATATAACGTCCCAAAATACTACTTGAATTTTCATTTCCTGACAAAAGGTTTCCATCCCCATGATGATAGAGTTTTACTCCACCTTGACGCGACCTGTTTGATTTTCTGGAAGGAATGCCCTGCGATAGAAGTGGTTAACAGCAGGAAAAATTTTACTGTACAATGCTTCTCTGTTAAATTTGATTCGCTGAACAAACAGGTCACAATCCTTGCCAAACATACTACAAAATCTACCCAGGGCAATCCTGACACATACATTTGGGCTTGAATTTGAATGTAATAGTCATGAGGCTCTTTCAGTTTGACTATACCTTTACTTATTTCTAAACAAGATCTCTTTTGTTGAGCAGCATTTCCAGCAGTCATGCCCTGAAGTGATGAAGGACATTTAACTTTTAACCCACCCTTGGCCTCAAAGAGATCTGCTTCAGTAGGATCAGCCACTACCCTGTCATGACTAGCTCCATAATCAGGGTTGTCTAAACTTAGCATTAGTCCTACTTCTAGTACCTTTATGTTGCTATTTCCCTGTTCTTTCTTTAGAGCCAGGTATGAATTAACAGCATTCTCCTCATTTGTTCCTCCATATTCAAGAGCAAATGTTGTGACCGCAGGTTTGTACATGATTGAGTTCAACAGTTTATCTTGGTCAGCTCGTCGTTTCATGAATTTGCCAAAATTTGATGCAGTCATTTTTGTCCTCCGTATTTCCTGACATGAACTATTGTCCGCCTGTCCTCGTGTTTGTTTCTCAATCTCCTGAATGTACTCACTTGTGCAAGTTCTGGCATTTCTGGCAGCAACGTAATCAACAATTTCATGCAATGCATGTGAATCTATATTGTAGTCATCCTTGAATGGCAAACTACAAACTTCAGGACTATTTTCGATAATTTGGACGTCGTCATCATAGCATGGAATCTCATAACCTGGCTCTTCTGTAATAATTGATGAAGGAACACCGAGACGATCTGGCATTGCTGAAATATCATGGAACAAGAAAAGTGATGATGAAATACCGGCTTCTTTGAAAGTGTCACATAGTGTATGAACACTTTCTTGACGGAAACTTCTTTGTTTTTGAGCTCTGGGATCGTACAGATAAATTGATGTCTTCTTGGTGTAATCTTGACCATATTGATACTTGCGGATTGTAAGTGATTGTACTGGTTTACTGATAGCTTGTAGGCTCCTCGGTTTCGTCCATCGGCACAGTTCACTGGTGCAGGGGACTGGTTCTGCCTGTTGCTTTAAACCCTTCTGGCTAAAATCTTCAAGTGCGAATAGTAAGGCTGTTGTGTGGTTGCATTTTCCCAATCCATCGATACCTTTTCTGGAAAATAAAAATAAAGATATTCTAACTTTACAATGTGTTCCACTCGTGGATGTAAGTGATGAATTATATGTACAAGACAATTCAAACATACAGAGTACTTTTGATGTTTTCCAATTATTTATGTTATGTATGTCAATATACTAGTTTCTTGTTCTACTCCCCTAAAGCATGTTGATACATCCATCATTTTCTTTGCCAACACTGCCTGTTTTTGTATAGATTGTATTATTTTTGTTTACAAATAAAGTTGAGTCCAGATTAAAATTCACTTCTAAACTAAAAAAAAACATCGCTCTTTACACATACGGTACAATCGCTGTTTTGACAATCAAGCTTTAAGACACTAAGCATTTCAAAATGTTTGAGAGATGGAATAGTAAATAACTACAAGTCACAGGTACTGCCCCTTCAAATAGAGTACCTGTCTTTTGGTGACATATTTTCAGTATTTTTTCTGTATGTTCCATAAAGAATGCCCCTTGTCTGATATGACAGTTTTTGTGCACGTAGAGATTGTATTTCGATACACAAGAAGTTAGCGCCCAATCAAAGCGATATGACCTTTCAATACTACAAAACAAAACCTGACAGCCACTCGCTAAAAGGCTAAATGCATCGCCATATAGAACGTGTACAAGCCGTCCACTTCACTCAACCACGCCCCATTCGAAAACATGGACAGCCCTGCGTGGTTTCCCCTGATTATTTCATTTCATCCGGATTAACCTGTAATATTTATGCAATTATGTATCGAGTGTAATATATTTATGGTCAAACGTTGACGAGTTTGTATACTCAAAATACAAATGTAATGTTCGACAAGGCTTATACATCGTTGACGCGACGCGTCGACGACAATCATGACAAGGCAACACAGGAAGTGAAAGTTGTAACTTACCCAGCGGGACAGTCGCAAGCAGCTTGTTGTATCGAGCCCTCGTCATTCAGTCTCACAACAGATCGGTAGGTTTTTCTTCTCATGCTTGCATGTACTCTAGCTTGTACAACTGTTGAATGTTCTTCATGAAGAACTAAGATCTTGTTGATGTGGCCCTCCGCAAAAAACTTGAACGCCTTGAGTTGTTTGTACCCGACTTTGCCCAAAGCATGCGTTGAGTACTTCTCCGATACGACGACAAGGTAGTGATACAACTGCACAAATGTAACTTCTGGAATTAATCGGAGATCGTTCGACCAATTTTTTCCCTTCGTTGATGATAGTAAACCATCGACTGACCACTGTTGGTCATTCGTGAAGTCAGCTGGCGGTGTCGGAGATACGCTCGCACGACATGATGCATCGCTGTCATTGACTCCACCGCCCGACGCATTCGCCGATCTCTCGCCGTTAACTATGGTCAGCACACTCTCAATCAGGTCATTCTTATTGCCACCAACCTTGAGACCTTTAGACTTTAAAATTTCTTTGAGTTGCTTCACAGTCTTCTTACGAACTGAGTCCAATTGCGATGTGTTGTCATCGATTGCCATAGCGCACCTAACGCGAGGACGTTGGCAAGGCGACTTCCGCAGCTGAACTACCGGTAAGTCAAATCGCCATGCAAATGATATGCTAATGTCCCTTCCGGTATAATGAGGAAAACGTTATTTCTACTTGAAGATTAAGTGTTAAATTGCTGCATGATTGTGCATGACACTTTGAGATCCACAGAGCTCTCAAATAAACCATACAAACAACAGGCGGATTGCCAAACCAGTTTTGCACAGCCAGACGGTTTAGGGCAGTCATGATTGTATGGCAAAGATCAAGAGTAGAATAATGCATTGTGAAAAAATCTTCGACTTTGTTACATGTAAGAACGATGCCTGTGCTTTCATCATGAATTTTGATTTTGAAGATCCGAAAGAGTATAGTGGAAGCAATCTTGTCGCCGGCTTGCTTGATGTTTATTCAAAGGGACCATAGCCGTAAGGGATCATTCGTTATTTACGGGGAGGAGGGGGGGGGGCGGTGGAATTTGAGCGACAAATGAAACGTAAAAAGCGACCCCCCTCCAAATTAAATTTCTAAAATTTGACCCCCTCATTCATCAATTGTAAAATGTGACCCCCCCCCCCCCCATGAAAAAAACATTCATCAGATTTGATTCATTAACCCTTCGCACCCTGTGGCCCTGGGCTGAAAAAGTTTCCTCACATACTAGGAGAATCAACATTTTTGGTGAAATGCCAAAATCAAATTTTTGCACACACATGAACTTGTAATCGCTGTAGTCTAATCAAGTACACTAATATCAATAATTAAGAGTACATAAATACACAGATTTACCTAGTTTTCTATTGGAAAAGAATTATTCATAGTTTTCCATATAGACGAGATAGTGAATCAACATTTCGATGACATTCCAAAATCAAATTTCTTGCACAAACATCCACTTGTTACCACCCTAGTCTAATCAAGTAAATTAATATCAATAATCAAGCGTACATAAATACACAGATTTAACTAGTTTTGTAATGGAAAAAAATTATTCATAGTTTCCTCTGACAAGATAGTGAATTAACAATTCGGTGAAATTCCAAAATCAAATTTCTTGCTCACACATGCACTGGTATCTACCCTAGTCTTATCAAGTACATTAATATCAATAATCAAGAGTCTATAAATACACAGATTTAGCTAGTTTTGTATTTAAAAGAAATTATTCATAGCTTCTCATAGATTATGAATGGAGGACTTGTGTATTTTCTATTTTGCCTGGGAGTTCTTGTGTGTTATCACTGTATACTTAGGGAGTCCAAGATGGGAACTTTCCAGAGAGTATACAGAAAACCCAACACTCCAATCGCAGACTTTTTAGACAGTTTTGAAATTGTTCTAAGTCGTATTGCAATGAAAGGAAGGAGCTGCATGATTGTTGGGGATTTCAATATCGATGTTAGCTCAAATTCTAGTACGACAACTGCTTACACTGCATTATTACATTCTTTGAATTTTGATCAACTCATAAATATTCCGACGAGGGCTAATGAGCATAGTAGCACTATAATAGACCATCTGACCACCAATATTACAGATCACTACTTGGAATGTGGATGTATTGAAACAGACATTACCGATCATTATGCAAATTTTGCGTTTGTCAATGACATGAAGCGAATCTCCAAGCCAGTGAATAGTTACACTCGCTTCGATTTCAAGTTTTAGTCGAAATTCACTTCTTCTGACTTGAGAGATGTTTCTTGGCAACCTGTTTTAGAATGTACAAATCCGAATACAGCTTATGGTATTTTTTATGATCTCTTTCAAAATGTAGCTCTGAAACATGCGCCAAGAAAGATAGTCAAATGCCCAAATGGTATCGTAAAGAAACCATGGTTGACAAAGGAATTCTTATTTCTATTCGTAAAAAACATGTCATTTTTTCGAAATGTAAGCGTTCATCAATGAATAGTGGCTTCATCAATATTATAAACTTACAGGAATGTCTTGACTAAATTCTGAAGTTAGCCAAAAAGCGTTATTTTTGTAACAAATTTACTTCGGCCGGGGGAAATTCTGGCAAAACCTGGCAGGTAATTAATGAACTTTTAAATAGAAATAATCGGAAAAGTATTACACCAAATAAGTTGAATCTGGAAAATGGTCACGACACTGTAACAAATTCTAGCGATATTGCTGAAGCATTTTGCGATTATTTTACAAATATTGGCCCAAACCTTGCAGCTAAAATTACAGAGCATGTTGATTTTCATAAATACCTAAATCGTAGGCATAATGGGTCATTTTATCTGCAACCTGTTCATGCACAGGATATCAGGAGAGAATTACTTTTAATAGATCACAACAAAGCCCCAGGTCATGATCTCATTCACCCGCTTCTCGTTAAATATGCAGCCGATTACATTTCCACTCCACTGTCACACATTATAAATCTTTCAATTTCAACCGGATTTTTTCCAAGCGAGTTGAAGATTGCAAAAATAACATCTCTGTACAAGAAAGGTTCCCCCTTCGACCTTGGTAATTATAGACCGATTTCAGTTTTGCCTGTTTTTAGCAAAATTGTTGAAACTGTTGTAAACAAGCAACTCTGTTCATTTCTTGACAAACACAACATTCTCTTTGATATGCAATATGGGTTCAGAAAAAAGTACAGTACAAAATTGGCACTTGCTGATATTGTTGCTTATTTGACAGATAATATGAACAAGGGTAATTCCAGTCTAGGTATTTTCATTGATTTAAAGAAGGCATTCGATACTATCAATCATGACATTCTTATACAAAAACTTCATTATTATGGGGTTAGGGGTATTCCACTAGATTGGTTTCACAGTTACTTATCAGATAGAAATCAATTCGTGGTGGTTGATGGAGAACCCTCTACTCAAAGACAAATCAGGTGTGGAGTACCTCAAGGATCGATACTTGGTCCAACTTTACATTGATTTATATCAATGATATCTGTAATGCAACCACTTATTTTAATTTTAGGCTGTTTGCCGACAATACAAACATATGTAGATCTGTATATGCCCAGCAAATAAATTTGAATGACGTCACTTTTCAACTTAATGAGATCGACAAATGGTGTAAGGGAAATAATTAACCATAAATGCAGACAAAACAAACTATATGAATATCAAAACACCCCAGAGAAGGGTTACTTTTGAGGGTAACTTGCGTATCGGTACTACAGTTATTAAAAAAGTTTCTTCAGCAGGTTATCTTGGTGTAAATATTGATTCTTCATTTTCTTGGAAATCACACATTCAGAGAATTGTAAAAGCTATTACATCGAAAATCGGTATTATTTCAAAATTCGACATTTTGTTCCAAAATCTGTTCTTCTTCATATTTACAACGCTTTTATTTTACCTCACTTATCCTACTGTATTGAAATTTGGGGAAACACCTATCAGACTTACCTTGAGCCAATTCTCCTTCTTCAGAAAAAGCTAGTTCGCTTAATCACCTTCTCTGATTTCCATGCTCATTCTGAGCCTTTGTTCCGAAATTTACGTATTTTGAATATTTACAAGTTAAGTAAATATTACTCATGTATGTTTATTTTTGACTTAAAGCATAACAATTTACCCCATAGAATTGATCGTTATTTTGACCTTGTCTCTCATGATTATCTAACACGTTCAATTACCGACAATAATATTCGAGCCCCACATACAAGACTTAGAATTATTCAACATAACATGACGTATGCAGTTACCAAACATTGGAACTCTTTACCACTTTCATTAAAGAAACTAGAATCCAGAAGTTTATTCAAAACGGAATTGCATTCTTATTTACTAAATTAATTTTACAAACTCTAGTGTCATATTTATTTTAGTGTTATATTTATATATTTGTTGTTGCTGATTGACACTTTATTTTTTTTATTACAATTACCACTCATTTGCTGACACCCGTCTTGTCTCATATACGTACGTATGATTGCTTTGTTATACTTTTTTCTTTGAGATTGGGGCCATGGACTAGATTAGTCTCTATGGACTATTTCCATGGTCCTCACCAGAAACATTGTAACGAGGTATACTTTGACATTTGTTTTTGTGTTGAAGTTATTTTTTCTTTCTGGTGAAATAAATTTGATTGATTGATTGATTGATTGAGTGTTTTACGTTGCATGCTGCACTGGCACTGGAAGGTTTGAGTGTCAGCGTGTGCTTTTTAAGTCAGATATTTCTCTATTTTGAGTCTTACTCAAGTCAGCAGATATGTAAAGAAACCGGTGAGTGGCAGAGATCGAATTTTATGCGATCGGACTGTTTTTTAAACCCTACGCCAACCTCTACTTTAGTCGATGGAACGAACATTGCTCACACAAGTGAAAGCCGTGCCGTATATTTGCAATATACGCACTGCACGCTAAGATGATAATTCACCACAAGTTGAAAGCTGATCTTTCTGCAGCAAATTGTGTGTTAACTGTGAACTTTATTCCGTTTATGAGTTCAGTCAGATGTCTGAGATTGTCATGAGAACATTATTTGTGATTGTTCCACTGAACTTTTGTCGATGCGTGGAGTTAGCAGAGGAAGACTTCAGATTAGTTTAGCATGTCCCTACCGGAAGTAAACAAAAGATCTAAGAAGGCTGCTCCCGTGGTAGCTGAACTGGACGCTGCTTAGCAGTGAATTGCGTGTGTTGTCGCCGACTTTTATGTGCAGACATTACACAGGACTTATAGTCCATGAGCCAGATATGTTATTGGTACCATTTGGGTGGGCAAATTCCACCATACATTTTCTGAACGCCCAAATCTGAACTTTCTGAAAATTTTTGGTGGACAGGTCGCAGAAGTAGCTTTCTGTCTCAAAAGTTGTTGTCATGGCAACAATACTTACAATCTTAAAAGCTAAGAATTTTAGATAAAACTGATTTTCTAGGGAACGGTAAAAGATATTTACGTGATTTCAAGACAGACACTGGTACCTCACATCATGGCCTTTCAATTGACCCCATGACCTTGAACATTCTGGGTCAAGGTCAATAGGTCATGCCCATAACATCTCAGAATTTCGATTAAATAGAGCATTTTTCATAAATACTTTTCTGCTACATTAACATAAAATATGATAGAAACTCAAAAACTTGTTCAGACATAGCCACAGATATGTGCTCTTTGTAAATTAGTATGTTATGTATCAGGGATGTTGTTGGTAGTGAGAAATTACAAGGCAACCATCAGTGTGTTTTCAGTTATACATGTACTCTATGAGCCAGGCCCCAATTATTGTCAATTGGTACTATTTGGGGCAAGCAGAGGGCAATCTCACACTTAATATATTTTTGAAAGTTGAAACTCTGAATTTGCTGAAAAGTTTTGGTAGCTTAGTAATGGGTGAAAACCGTTGCCATAGAAACAAACATCTGAATTATTTAGAAAGTACAATTGTATACAAAAGTGAATATCCTGCTTTATGAAAATGTTCATTCCAAAATTGATAACATAAATAGGATATGTTACACATTCTAACTTTCACTCAAGATGTGACCACAAAGTCAAGGTCAGGCGTACATGACCAAATGAGGTCAAAGTTCAAAACATGGAAAGTTTACATTTCAGGTCTCTTTTGTTGTGCACTTTTTGACATTTTCAAGCAAGGTGCACTCTTGTCAGCAAAGATGCACTCTTGTCTTTGATAAACGATACATGTGGCTTCTACCGGTATTAAATTTGACCACATTGTCTGATGCTCTTTTCAAACCAAGGTCAAGGTCAATGAAAGAACAAGGTTAAAAGTAGAATAAAATGGTGATTTCTATGGTGTTACGTATATGTTTTTACACGGAGTATTTTATGGTACCAGTTTGTATTAAACATCATAATTATCAATGATAACAATATCAACAAGCTTATATTTAGCTAAGAGCCACAGCTATTAGCTATAGCTATACGTATTGGCCAATAATGTATATCTTCAGAATTTTCATACTACTGTAAACAAACATGTGTCATTTTAATGTTTTTTCGAACGTTTACGTAAATGCAAAATCATTAGTGACATGACATCTGAACTTTAACGTGACAATTTGAACAACGTACTGAGCCCCAGTACTTATACCTTTATATGCGTGGCCCGCACCTGATCTAACAAAGAAATAGACCAGTCAGAAATAAGTTTTTAATGCTGCTGGACATCAGCCGTAAATATATCAATGATAGATAACAAAATGAAATGTGTCTGATAAAGCTAATAATAAAACTACTGTTTCGCGCTTGATCAAAAGTAAATAGCACTAAATAAAACAAACATATTAACGTTCATCGTTAAATTACTAATTACAAATGACCAACGACCAATGTTATGTTGACTTTCTATGATCCTCTACGTTTTCCCTGGCATGCGTTTTATCAAAATACAGCACCAGTAATTCTTACGTACATTAGTCAACCACCACTCACACACTATAAAGCATTTCATAAGAAAGTAGTAATATCTAGGTAACAATCTTTACATTGATCCTCATTATTATTTTCTTCTCCATCATCATCATCATCATCATCATCATCATCATCATCATCAGTACCTAGCTGTTCTTCAAACTCAACAGTATTTCCATATGTCAGGAGATTATATATACCGGAGTATACCTTATTCCGTTTACCAGACATTGACATGGCGGAAATTTGCACTATTTTGAACATTAGTACATGCCTCAAACTCCTACATGCCTCAAACTCCTACAACCCTGGTATGCCCCTTATCGATTTGATTGACAAACAATGGTCTTCAATAACCCAACCATGCCCTTCATGAAAATTTAGTATATACGGATGACTAGCAAGGCTTCCTTTCCAGACAGCAGTCTGATAGTTTGCACGCAAAGCATGCATGTAAAGGCAATCCTCACAAGGTGGTAGTATATGACATACTGATTATGTAAAAAGGTGAAAATTGCCCAAAATCACATTTTTTCATGCCACACCACCTTAAAGAGGTCATCAGACGTCTAAACGGTATTCTGGTGCTGTGAGGTAATAGCAGCAGAATACCGTATAGGCGTCGGCACCCTACATCTGATTTTAATCAGATTCATCAGACAACCCGTTGCTTCCCCAGTTGCGCCAGTGGTTTTCGGATTGACGTATTTCCTATAATTACATGTATAGGGCTCCTTGGGTACTTAACGCGGATTACTAAAAAAGGACGCTCATCATGAAAATCGACGCCGAACAAGTAAGACAAGGGAATGCTTCTGAAATGTATCAAGAGAAAATTATCAAATTTAAGCGATCTAGATCTGCGTGCGTATGCTACTCAGCTGTAGAAAGTCTTACTTTTGAAATTGGCGAAGGTTTAGACATTTAATATCTAATTTTACAGAACCAGCGGACAATGTAACCAGGGCAGCCTGTTGCTGACTGCATATCAACGCATTATATCATCGATATCTAGACATCAACTGTCAACCAAACGCTTGAACAAACTAACTGCGCATCGACGTAATGTTTTTCAGATATTATCAAATTTCCGGTAACGTTGTATTAGATTTGTCGCTTTGGGTAAATTTTGATGGGGGCAGCTAGCTGGCAGGGTACGTGTACCCATTCCGGACAAGTGGTACCAAAAGTATTTCGTGGTTCAAGATTACCCCATTGCTTTTGTCATTTTTTGATATATCCCTTGGACCTGGTAAATTTCTTAGTTACCTTGAATGATAATGATTATTGGACCTGTTTTGATGTCTGTTGTTTAATAAATTAAAAATAAACGTTCAGAAACACTTCATCTCCTAACGGAAGCCTGAGTGGTAAATGGACAGGCTACACAATTTTTTCTGTTACCTAAAATGTGGCCAGATGTCATGCCCTGCTGTCAAAAGTCAGTGGAAAACTCTGAACAATAATAGTTCTGTTATTCAGATTCTGGAAAAAAATCCTAGCGTTAGTAATGTGCCCAAAAATAAAGACAGCTAGGGTGTTTTTTTTACTATTGTCCTGGGACATATACTATTTTGAGATGAGAAATAATGCCTGTCCATACATTTTAAAGAACAAAAAAAGAAAACTTCGGCGTACTTTTTAAAGAAAACTTGGCAGAAATGTAAAACGACATATATAGCGAAGGAAGGAAATATTTTCTTCTTGGGCGAATCTTCGTCAGAACATATTCGACGGGTTTGGAAATGACGTGAATGGCTCCAGCGGAATCAGATTCACTGACAGCTGAACGATAACGACCTAACGTCATGTGGACGGCAATGAACGACTCTGGACATTTACGACAATACAATGGAATTCCATTTTCCAAATATTTTGTTGCACGGTATCAGCTCTTTCCTTGATCAATTTTCTTTCCTTGACCAATTTTCATTTATGTGGGGAAAAATTACTGAACTCTACAAGTATCTCCATCACAGCGCTGCATCTGAACGGACTCAATCTTGTCACTTGTTTACGCCCCTGGCTGTCCTCCAATCTCACAAGATGTGTTCATATTAGCCATTATATCGAATATTTGTCGAATATTATAACAACGAAGCATAACTACGACAAATTTTCCATCTGCTGTCGCCAATCACGACAAGGTAATGTTGGTACAGGTATGCCAGCTATCAAACACAAGCTCAGACTGTGCATTTAGTAAAATCAAGGGTTTTTGTAGCAGACCCAGGCAAGCCTATGTGAGCCTGAGCTGGCCTGTGGCGAGCCTGTGGCCTGCCTGAGGCTTGCCTTTTGTTGCGTTAGTTCTGTCGGGTACTGTATAGCAGCTGAGGTGGCAGTGTTCTTCTGCTGCTACAATACCCCTAGACGTTATATCATCATCCTTTCTACAGCATTTTCCCAAAGACTTATGTTTGGCCTCAAGTCTACTGCTTGATGTAGGGGTTCTCGTGTTTAGCCCCTTTATTACATATTTTGTTTTTTCACAAATTATACATCTTTTCTGATAGACTCCAGTATTTACATTTGTAGCATCCCTTTGTGACACCCTAGACTCAGATTGCAGTTAATAGTAGATTGAACTGAATTTTCACATTCAAGTCTTCTAAGTGTTTTCTTGTGGGAACACTTTTTCTCCGCAGTCTAGATTATACAATATGTAATACAGTTTCAAATTTGCAAAGTTTGGTTGCTTTGAACAAACCTTTCCAAAAGTTGAGTTCCCCGCGCTTATTAAGATATGAGCCATAGCAGATACGTGGACGTAATATTTGCACATTTTTCGCCCGCTTGTTTTGATTAACATCCTCTGAAACATCCATTACGTTAGATGTAACAAAATTTTTCACAAACTCAGTCGAGAAATAATATTGCGTGAAAAAAGAAATGCCACTTAATCTTTTTTACTTTATTGAAATATATATTAAATTAAAGATCATTTAGGAGGTGACTAATTGTATTTTAATCACCAAAGGTTAAGTGAATTTCCATGTCTGAAAAAATAAGTGAGTATATGACCACAACTTGAAACCAATGGGATGTACAACAAATGAATCACTCCCTTGGAGTACTAGTGAAGTTAAATTTCAAGATGTTTGATTTTATTACTTACACAACTCACTTTTCCAGTTTTATAAGAAATATCGCATGAAGCTGAATTATTTTATATGTTGATGATTTCTTGTTACTTAATTACTCGGATATTGTATGCGCATGATATGTGTATTGTACATGCCTAGACAAAATTCAAAACTTTCAACAAAAGGCGAATAGATAGATTCAAAAAAGGCGAACTGAAGTTGCAATTCTACTTGCTGTAGCAACATGTGTAACATTGAAACCGACAGTCATTAATCAGCGCAACTAACTGGACCAAGATATTCACGACACAGCGATCATTTTTCAGGAATTAAGGCGGTTACGCAGTTTTTACCTCCGCTGTCAGTGACGTGGAGCATATCAGATAGGTGGATTGTCCGTCGTCATCCGTCATCTATCAACAATTGTTTAATTCTCTGAAACTGCTGGTCTAATTGCTTTCAATACTGGTATGCAACTCATTTGGCTGAGTTCAGTTAGATTTGTTCAAATCATGGTGAAATTTACATATTTATATTTTGGGGCATTTCTTCCTTTTTATCAACTTTGAAATGTGTTCGGGCCTATGTGGGTTTCTAGGGACAACCTGAGTGAGGTTTATTCAAGTTGAGAAGAAAAGTTTCGTACTTGAAATTTTTGGGCCTTTTTTTCGTTTTTGTTTGAAAAACACAATTTTCTCACAATTATCTTTAAAGGTTCCTAGGTATTATTTCAGTTTCTTCAAATTTTGCTGATACTTGCATATTTATGGTAGAGATGAAAAACAAGAGCCCATTATTATATAATAGTAATACATGCATTTGCAAGGATGTCCTTGTTCAGTGTTCCTAAAATCAACATAAGCAGATGTATCAGTATTACAAAGTTTATTTACAAACAAAACCTGACCTTTTTTATTTTTAAGCAATACATAACAGCAGAAGTCTATCGGCTGCTAGGCCTCTTGTTAAAGCTTTCCCATGTGACCTAAGCTCCGCCCCAATGGAAAATAACAACCAAAAGCATTTATCTAGAGATACAGGGTAGCTCAACATGAAATCCGGAAAAAGTTATAGTATATCGGTATCTCTTGAGATCAGACTACTTGTCCACTCGTTGACAAGCTTATAATCATCTCCCACTAACTACATGTACGTTGGTCCGACACAGATTCTCATTTTTGATAAGTGAACATGTTACTTCAATCATGAAAACAAAACCATAAAACTTTGCCAATTTTGTTTTTAAACAATCAAACACACTTACGTATATTTGCCTTTTGACCTCTTTTACTGTCGATATGACTTTAGTTGACATTGCTGTGTACTTAGCACACAAAAGTTATGATTTTATAACCATTAATAAACATGCAAAGGTATGTCCAATGTCGCTCTATTACTGTATCTGAAAATGCATTGATGGTTGCTGTGGTGATTGCCGCCCTGTCAACAAGGTATATGATGAAAAACACTAGTATTTTAAAGAGATCGCATTAGCTCTTATAGCTGACCATAGGTTTTCATGTTTGTACTTTTTGGTTTGGTAAAAATGTTGCAAAGCTATTTGCAAAAAAAATCCCACCTTAAACAATTTCTAAGTTGCTGAAGGCAATGCCTATTGACCTTGACCTACAAATCTAAAGGTCATGGGGTCAATTAAGAAGCAATGCGAACTATTGATATGCATCCTTAAATCAATCAAATATCTTTTGTCGTGTATTTGATAATCTATTTTACATAGTATGCTTAATTTTATTGCTTTTGAATGCTGATTCCACGACAACAATATTTACAATGAAAGCGTTTTCAGCAAACTGTCCAATGAAGATGTTCTCAAATTCAGATTTTCAGGTTTAAAAGGCTGCTTTGTTGCCCACTCGAGTCAAATGGAAGCAAATTGACAAAATTTGGGGTCTGGCTCATAGGCTACATGCATAACTGAAAACACACATATGGTTGCCTTGGTAATTACTCACTAATGACATCATCCCTGATACAAAACATACTAATTTCAAAGAGCACACATCTGTGGCTATTGTTGAGCAAGTTTTTGAGTTTCTATTATATGTTATGTAAACGTAGCAGAAAAGTATTTGTGAAAAATACTTGATTTTACAGAAATTCCGAGATGTTATGGGCATGACCTATTGACCTTGACCCAGAATGTTCAAGGTCATGGGGTCAACTGAAAGGCCATAATGTGAGGTACCAGTATGTGTCATGAAATCATGTAAATATCTTTTGCTGTTCACTAAATAGTCAGTTTTGTATAGTATTCTTAACTTTTAAGATTTTTAGTATGGTTGCCTTGACAACAACTTTTGAGACAGAAAGCTACTTCTGAGACATGTCCACCAAAGATTTTCAGAAAGTTCAGATTTCGGGCTTTCAGAAATGTATGGGTGAATTTGCCCACCCAAATGGTACCAATCGACCAATTTTGGGGGTCTGGCTCACGGACTATTACAATTGTGCTCATCATCGAACATTAGTTAAAGTTGCGTGTGAACTATTTGTGTTTCCCAGCCGCGTGGTCCAAGTCTGAGGTACCTCTGAGGTAACGTTAAGTTTTCCATAGAAATTGTTAAGCATTTAGAAAGGTTTGAACAGAGTTTTTGTTCTGAAAGTGTGTTCGACTCCTGCCGTCGGGAGGTCGATCAGTAAGGTTATTGTTACCATGGAGTAATATTTATAGTTTTGAAGTACGGTTTTACTATTTTATATGTAGACCCCGATATTTGACACAATATAGTAATATACAGAAGTTGTTTGTTTACATTATATGGCTGTGTGTTGGTTCCTCATTTCATGCCCCGTGCTGTGTAGCCCTGCGTACAGGTGTGTGCACGTGTGTTCCCAGCATTATATGGCCTTTACCACAGCCCTGCAATGGATTTTGAACAGACTTGAGGTCTCTGCGGCCTGGATCTGGACCGCAATGAAGACTAAACGGTCTTTTTGGCCGAAATTCTGCTCTATTGGGGCAAAATCCTTTCCCTGCCTACCTTTACCTCCTAACCAATCCCAGAAAAGATGCGATTGACTTCTCCTAACGTCCAAAACCGCTCATTTTCTGAAACATAACATACTCGACAAGTTGTGTACCCATGGGGATCCCCATTTTGAATCTCGCTGCAGAGACCCCAGTTATCTCCACAGACCGTTGCAGGGCTGTGGTGGAGGCCGTATACGCCAGGAACACACAGACCTGTACTCAGGGCTACATGATCTGTTGCTACTCTAGAGAGGTTAACGCCAGTCTCGGACTTGTTGGCCCTGCTAGAGAAATAAATTTGGCTGAGCTTCGGTCGGTTATTATTCTGCCTCTCGAAACACCGGTTACACAAGCAACATTTCGGTGAATTCCAAAGTCAATTTTGTTTTCCATAACTCGATACAAACCTTTGTAAAATTTGACCCCCCCCCCTTCAATCATTGATTGTAAAATTTGACACCCCCCCCCCCTCTAAAGCGGTTTTGTAAAAGTCAACCCCCCCCCCCGATTTCCACCGGCCCCCCTCCCCGTAAATAACGGATGCTCCCTAATATTTGATACAATTACCTTTATTGACCAGTAACTCATACTAGTCTCATTTTAGTCACTGAGGCATTAGTCAGCTTCTCATACACAAACTACTGGTATCAGACTGTGATATATAGAGCACAGAACAAGAAACTGTAGTTAAAAATACTGTAAAATCAATATAATAAAAATTACAACCGTCTATTGACCTTTCAATACACTTATCGGGTATTGGATTCACTAAAGCACAATGTCACCTTTTCAACTGCAGGACTTTAACCCGCCGCGTGAGTGGCCAGGTCGATGTTTCATACAATTCAATAATGCTTCAGTGCGATATAGCGAAGACCTCCATCCCGTCCTTCACGACGTAACTGTGTGGAGGGGTCCACCGTGCACCCCCCCATAAACCTACTACATGTTTTTTTTGTCCTTTGGGATCTGCTGAACTAGAAAAAGATGTTAACATTGGATATTTTGGGATGCACTACCTGTCTGCACTGGTTTTTGATTTGCATGTACTGCAAAAAATGGCGAAAAATGGGTAGGGGTAAGGGGTACTATATCCTCCCCTACATTAAGTAAACTAGCATGAAATAGCACAACCATACATTTTTGGAAAGTTCAGATGCTGCTCGTTTTGAGGACCACCAACTTTAGCAAAATAAATTTGTTTACACAGAATAGGACGACTTTCAAATGAATTTTTTTGAAATTTTTTACCCAAAATACCATATAACAATTGTGATTTACTTTTTATCAAGCAAACTTTTCACAACTTTTTGTGTTTAAATTATTTATTCCGACATATTAAACAAGAAAAAAGTGTTAACATTAGATATTTAACTATACACTACTCTGGAATCAATTTTGAATTGCGTGTATCTGTATAGGGTGTGCAAAAGCTAGGGGTAGGGGTACAACATCCTTACCTTGATGAAGTAAACTGGCTTGAAATGCCACATACCTTATAGTTTTAGAAGGCTTAGATAATGGTCTTTCTATCTAAAATGAATAAGGTTTCAGTAAAAAAAGTATGACGTCATAGAATTGGATAACTTGAAATCGATTTTTTCTGGTAATTCAGAATTTTTAACCGGAAGAAAATACAATCACTATAGTTTCCTTCAAATGAAGCAAATCAAACAGATTTATGGATGTTATTTACTACTTGCAATGTGCTGAAGAAGAAAATAAATGTCAATATTGGGTATTTACCGGGCAGTATTGTCTCTAGTCGCTAAAATTGTAAAGTTTCTCTACATTAATTGGTATATCGTGAAAGGGCATTTTGGTATGCAATGAACTAATCCACAGCTTTAAACAGAAGACTTTAAAACGCGCCCATTTAGTCATATTGCCATTTTCTCCTTAAAGTAAATACATTGTCGATGATTCTCTATTTTTGTAATTAACTTTTTAAATATTTTTCTTTAAAATAATTTTGATAAGACGTTTTTGGAAAATTGTCTATACCCCCTTGTCTTATACAGCTAGCATCACTAACAATCTATTAGGCCATTGGCTAGAGGGGGCATCTACGTGCACCTACCCCCCCCCCCCCCGCTCCCACAGGATAACAGGATCCCTAAAGTAAGAAATGGTCTTTTAACAGACAAAATGTAGGGACTCAATAGCTGTTACGGTCATGTTTGAAGGGTACTGCAAAATCATGATTTTGCGACCCGCAAGCATTTTTGTCAAACCTGTCTTCTTGTGCGTCATCTGCTGAGCTTACTGTTTAACATGAACTAGCTTATGGGTACCATTAGAAATGTGTTTTATTCTTCTTGAAAAGGGTATATTGCAATATGCAATATCTTCTATAGTTTTCATGAAATAGGACTAAATATGACATTAAACTAGTCCAATAATCATTTTCATTCAAGGTAATACATTACCAGGTCCATGAGACATTTGAGATTTACAAATTTAAGTAGGACCATCCTGAACCACTGATAGTTAGTGGTGGTATCAGGTGTCCGGGATGGGTAAGCGTACCCTGCTAGCATGCTACACTCGTCAGGATTGGTCCAAAAATTGTCTAAATATTGTATGAAGTGATACAGTATATGAATCACTGTAATAAGTCAAAGCCGGGAATGCTGTCGCTAATCATTTGAGTGAACGAGGTGTCATATTTGGCCACTATGTCATCATATCGACCGTAGAACTTTTGAAAGTCCTCACGAGTCTTTTGGATGTATATCCCTGTCTCACTAGCTTTGATACCAATAAGCTGTGTCTCATTTGAAAATCCGCGTAGGAATCACAAGCCCTACAATATCTGAGAAGTTGAGACACATACACACCATAAGCAGGTGCATAATTTACCCCATACCGAAAAGTTTTATGTCGTAAATTACTGTCAAAACTAATCTAAATTCTACCAATTATTTACCTAGACAAAATACAGAGGGCAATGCTGTGTATTAAATTTCTGTTATTTGCTACAAATACATGTTAGAAACTTGAAATAAACTTTTCACAGAAAAAAACTCTGGGATGCTGTAGCTGTAACAGTCATATTTGGCAGGGTACCATAAAATCACAATATTACCGACTCGCATTCACTTTTGTTAAACCTATCTTCTTGTAAGTCATCTGCATAGCTTTTTTTTAACATAACGTGGCAAATGAGGTATAATTAGAAAGATAATTTACTCTTCTTTAAGATGATGTGTTGGAATATGTAATATCCTCTATAGTTTTCATGACATAAGATCAAAACTTACCCCTTACCCAAAAGTGTTATGACGTAAATTACCGTCAAAACTAATCTTAATTCCACCAATTATTTTCCTAGACACTTTACAAAAGGCTATGCTTTATATGAAACCTATTTTATTTGCTGCAGGACATGTCAAAAATATGAGTTAGACCTTTAACAGACAAAATATTCCGATTAAATGGTTATTGCTGTCATGTTTTGAATAATACCGTGAAGTCACAGTATCATAGATTTGCATATGTTTTTGTTAAATGTGTTGTCTTGTAAGTCATCTGCTGAGCTTACTTTTTACTATACCTTAGCCTATGGGCTATCATTGAAATAACAATTTGTTTGGCTTTAAAATTACATATTGCAATATACAATATCTTCTATAGTTTTCATGAAATAGAACCAAACCATACCCTATACCAAAACCAAAAAGTTTTTTGGTCGCAAATTACAATCAAACTAATCCTAAATTCTACCAATGTTTTACCTAGACATAATACAAAGGGCAATATTTTGTATCCAAATTGTTTTATTCGATACAGGTTCATGTTAGAAACTTGAAATAAACTTTTAACAGAAAAAATACCGGGATGCTGTAGCTGTAACAGTCATATTTTGAATGGTACTTCAGTATGATCCACATCCGTTCAGTGAGTTTCCAAGTATTGCAGAGCGGAAAGTAAGCTCAATCCATAAAGAATGAGAGTATTATTTAATTCATATTTCATTGTTATGATATCAATACAATATTTTGAGACTATTCACGGCTAATCCACCCCTGTGAGAATGTACTTGCTCAAAGAAGGTGTCATGAGCGACAGCTGTTTAGGCCAGCTCTGACAGTGAGCGTGAACCCCTTGATGACCACTATTCAACGAAACTCGTCGCGTTTGACCTCAAATGCCCCCTACGTCCTGAACGAAAGTTTAGAAGAGCAAAAATCCGACGACTGCATCATGACTGGATCTACGTCCTTCCGCCTCTCACTGCCTCATAGCACAGGGCTGATAACTAGAGCCTGTACGAGGTACTCATTCTGGAGAATTGTGGATTTTGACCGGGGATTTAGATCAGCGCAGGGGTTTATTCAAGATTTTCGTAGTGTAAACGAGAGGTCACAAGACTGGTCGATTAATTAGGACATACGAACTTTGATAAGGGTACTGTCATTTCGTGAATTTTCCTAACTATGCCAGAGTCCTTTCGTTTTACGTGTCAACCATTTGATGTTAGTGGTAATGGGTCACATAATTTCCTAACCATCGCAGCAATACTGATTTTTTAAACAATATTCACATTAGCGTCAATCGAAAAAAGTGGTGCACTTATGGTCAAGGGAAAGTATTATACCCTGCGTAATTCGATTATAAAATTGCGAAACTTTTGAAATTTGCAATCAAAATTCTTTCCTCTCCCTACCTTGATCAACTTAAGCTTTTAAAACTTTGGGGTTTTTTTTTTGTTTTTGGGTCGTCAGCTAGTTTCTTCTTCAATAGTTTGGAGGGTTATATTGGCACGGTAAATGATGGCTATTTATAAGGCATTAGAACAAGAAACTGTCGTTATGTTGTCTGTAACACTTTTGTCAACGATAAGCTTCATTAAACTGGTCTTATTGGCGAATATTTCCACAATACTGTAGAAGGATATTCAATCAGTCACTTCCTTTGCATTCCCTTCAATTTTTTAAGTTAGTGAGATGAAACATTGGTGAACAGCATTATTGTAGCTTAAGTTTGAAGTTTTCTGATATTTCAGAAGTTTTTTGACATGTATGGGGGCTTATTATACATCTCATTGATAAGCGAAAAATCAGGATATATTGATTGGACTTCACATTTTAGCACATACCTCTGATAGAACAGTCCCCTCCCAAGAGGGACTGTGAATATGACAAGCAAATGAAGGTGTCAATCCGTACATACGTACATATGTAATTCTTTTAGGTGTATTTCATTTGATCATCCAGGGACAAGGTCAAAAATGTATTTCTAAAGGGTTTTATTCTATTATTCGATGGTATATTCAGCATGTCAGCTTTAACGTTGATCATTTAACATTATCCTAACATACATTTATCTTTGATATAGATACTCCATCTTACAGCTGATCATGTTCATATATTTGCAATATCTAAAATAACATTCAGTTTCTGAGACATAAACATTTTACATTTGTACAAGACACTATCTAACTCAAGACGTCTACCTTGCCGAAAGGAGTCTAACACATTGGCTGTGAACAAAATAATTCCTTAAGAATGATTGTAAAAAAGTTGCCAGAATGTAAAAATGCTAGCTACAAAATAATGCACAGTTGATGAGGTAGAAAAGCGATGTCACCTCATTACTCTTCAAAGCACATTAGGATAATAGCCTTTTGTTTGTATAAATTCTTGATGCTAAATATACTACGTAGATTCACATTGGAATTCATATACGTTTGTTCTGTTGTAAAACTCTGGTACTCATTTATGTAAGTCTCGGGTACTCAGATTTCACCTTGGGGCTCCCATCCGCTGGATGAGAAAACCATATGTGCAGTCTTGGAACGCAGACCGGATTTACCATGGGGCAGTCTTCCAGAGGATGCCTAGGTTGATGATACGCCGTCGTCGGACCCCAAGTTTCAGTCTGCACGACAACCAGGCTTTTCCGGTACTATTGCATGACGGGTGATATTGGCATCGATGGCATCATTCAGCAGCGTCACCAAAAAAAACAAAAGCCAGAAATATTACCAGAATAAAGACGTGGTTTTCTAATAAACTAAGGTACATTTTTACTATTTTAGGGTGGTAAGTGTCGACTGTAGGTCTGAAGAATATTGTCAAATAACGTGTGAGCGATATACATATTTTACAATATAATTTTATCGCTTGTCAATCGGGTAGCTAAAAATCACTTGATTTGGAACAAACTCAAGTTCTAAAACTTGTACTTTTTTGTCGAAAGACAGGATCGTCAAACAATGCAGATTGAATGCACCTCAGTTTCTATATAAGCGTAAAACAAAGTCAACAGGGTCAGAGGGTACGCGATCGTTGGCAGAAATGGAGTGCATTCATGTGTGTGAATATGGGACAAAATTAGAAATTTTGTCAATTTTGTTGCATGATCCTGGTTTTGGGATCGACGCTGATTGAAAAAGGCTGCAAGTGTCACGTTTAGCAAGGCTTTGACCATCGGGTAAACAGGTGCTATAGTCCCGCTCGCCCGGCCGGTGACCTCACGGCACTGAGAATTGGATGGTACATTTTCCAAGGACGTCTCTTAAACACTTTGTACTTTTTTTCCTAAAAATCATATGGACAATCTAGTGCGAAAAATAAGGCCTTTAGGGATCATTAATTATTTCAGAATAATTGACTGCAAGGTTATTCGTTACAATGTGTTTTTGGCATCCTATACATGTGAGAGAATTAATGAAAAACGCTATAATTTTCAACCCAACGTTCTTCCAACGTAAGTACCGTCAGAGGAATGCAAACCTCTCCAATCGGCAATGGTTTACTCCTGGCAACATACAGCTTCAAGTTACTCATTGGGCCATGGGGGCTTGCCCCCTCGTCGGTAATTGCTCTGATTGACACAATTTTGAGTTACTTTTTAGTGAAAACCATTGATTGACATATGTCAAATTCCAGTCGTAAGGACGCGAAGCGCAGCACCAGCCAATCCCATACCACTTTCTTGAATGCAGCTTAGCCGATTATTATTGCCCTCAAAGTATGACTCATCAGCTATGCCTTAAAGGTATACAGTCACCCGTAATCTAAATATGCCCATATATGGTCAAAGGGGCGTTCCTTGGTATTCAAAATGCCAATGTGAGGGCGCTGTTTTTAAAAGCGGCCACCCGCTTAAATCTATGATTGGTTAGATTTTCTCTTTCCATGGTAACTGAGGCACAATTGGAACAGGTGACAGTATACCTTTAATAAGGTAAAATAGGCGTAAATAATCAAGAAATCTCAGGCTAACAACGTTGCGCGAAAATTGCATATGTTGGAAACAAATGCTCATGAATAGTATCACATGACATCTCAGAACTGTGCCTATTGGATGAGAGTCTAGACATAATGAGATCATGCATAATGAGCTGTTTTGCATTACTCGTTCTTGCTTATTCATAGCTTGACCGGCGTGGCGAGACACTCGAAATGCACGGAACTTACACAATACGGAATAACTCGTCGGCGTATGAGCCCATTTCTTTATTGATATAGTAGAGGTTGCTAATTACAACTGCATTCAGAGGTAAACTTGTGGTAGCCCGTATTTGTTGAAAGAGTGCCGACAACTAAAATTTCTGTCGATGTCACAACTCACTGCGATCGCAGGCAGTGTTGCAAGCTTTGGATCAGAAGGGGTCATACTGCTGCCCGTCACTGCCCGACAGGAGATTTAGATTCCAATATCTGTAATCAGTCGGATTCTTGGTACCAGCCCATTACTCTCTATAAAACCAAACAAAATAATAGTCCCAGCCGTCGATTTTATAGCGAGTGTCGACGATCATCTGTGGTATGTCCATGCAACGATGATCGTATCCGGCATCCAAACACTGCCCGACAGGAAATTTAGCTTCCAATATCTGTAATCAGTCGGATTCTCGGTACCAGAGCCCATTACTCTCTATAAAACCAAACAAAATAATAGTCCCAGCCGTCGGTTTTACAGCGAGTGTCAACGATCATCTGTGGTATGTCCATGCAACGATGATCGTATCCGGCATCCAAACACAGCTTTGAGACACGATTCAGTCATTGTGAGTAAAAACAGTCGCATATTTTGTAGCTTTCTATAAATGTGGTAGTACTCTTCGGGGGCTGGTACACATCAGCAGCTGTTTGGTGTTTAGACATTAGAACAGAAACTCACATGATTCTTACAGTTAAGGATTAAATCTAAAGCTAATTATCTTTCTATCTAGAGTAGAAATAAAGATAACTACAAAATGGCTTTGCTGGAACAAACCTAGATTGAAAGATGTAAATGTTGCGATCACATGAACTTCTCCACCGGTTCAACCGTACCCGTCGACTGCCCAACAGTCAATATTCGATGTCTAAACACCAAACAGCTGAGTTTCTGTTCTAATGTTTTGATGTTATATAGCATCGACATCGGTCAACTCCCGGGAAGTGTCAACCATTTATGCGCAGGCTGGGGAATTTTAGTATCATAGAACACGGGTACTGAGGTTGTCAACGTTTTCAAATCATTAAGAAAATAATTATTTTAATCAAATGGATTACAAAAAATATCAAATTATTGTAGAATATCTTCTTATGATAACAAATACTAATTGTTATTTATACCTTGGTGGGTGAACCCACCCATTAAAGAAAATGGTTTCTGACATGATGTCGCACATGCCAATCACCCCACAGTACCCAATTAAATCGCTGGTACCGTCAACACCTCAAAGCCGGGTTATCGTGCAGAGACTGTTTACTCGGAAGCAAAACTACAGACTCTGGTCTGCTGAGTCACAGTCCATGGTGTAGGGACTAGGCAGGGTGCACTTAACCACAACAAATTGTGGCGTGAAATATTGGCGATAACGATTCTAATAGAGCAAATGCGTATTCGCAGATCGCAACTCTGGACAATGGAGGATACAAATTGTATATTCATTCTAACCAAAGTCATCAAATTTCACTTCAGCGTATTGGTTATATGCACTATCTGTGTGCCTACTGCATCGGAAGCAGGATGTAAAGTTTACAATTCCACTCATGTCGACTGCACATATCGACGTTTGACGGCAGTACCATCGAATTTACCGTCTTCAACAACACACTTGGATCTCTCCTTCAACGAAATAACAAGACTTAAGCCAGGCTGCTTAGAAAATCTGCACTCACTGGAAGAACTGATTATGACTATTTTGAAGATCTAATCATTGATGTGAATGCGTTCAAAGGACTACACAATCTGCGGTCATTGAGCTTCCCTGGCCCTGGCAGCGTGCTATTCAACAAAGGGACATTTAGACGTCTCTCACGTCTTCAAACACTTGAAATTCAAATAAAGACTTTCGTGAACATACCAGATGATCTGTTCTCCAATCTGATCAATTTATCCAAGCTGACGATACGAAGACCTGCTGTTGATGTGAAGTATTCACGTGCCACTTTCTACCACGATCACTGTTTCGAGGCTTGGACAATTTAGAAGAACTCGCTGTCGTGGGCTCGGTTGGCTCGTCGTTGGCAAACTTTTCAAGTGAATCATTCAAGGATCTAGTAAGGCTTAAAATCATAGATTTTGACATTTATCACTTGAAGTGTGACGATATCGAAAAACTCAGGCTTTTAAAAAACGTGGAAGTCATACATTTCGGCAGAATTACGACCGGAACATTTTGTAATCTCACTTTCTCACAGTTTCCGCGACTCAAAGAAGTCTTTTTCGATGATTTTAATATTGATACTCCATTTCCGATATTTTATTGGTCGAAAAATTGTTCATATGATTTATTTGTTAGTGTGCGGTAGGATAATAATGGGCAGGAAGCAGGGACAATACCTCCTTTATCGCCCTATAATATTTCCCTTTTAAGTATATCAAGTATGTTTATGGATGGACCACTTGAGTGCTATCTAAACGGTCTTCGTAACGTGGCCATCAATTCCCTTAAGATTAATCAATCACTAGGTGGAGTACACAATTTCACGGAGACAACTTTTAAAAGCCTTGCTGAAAGTGACCTACAAGAGATGGTTATACGGTTCACTCTGGATAAAATCGCTGCAAATACCTTTCAGGGGCTAACACGACTAAAAGTATTAAATATGAACGACTGCGACCTCAGAGATGGTGCTTTCATGTCACTGAATGCGTCTCCGACTTTGAAAACACTTAGTTTGGCAAGTAACAAATTTAGAAATTTTAAACAGTTCTTGTCTGCCTTGGCACAACTGAATAATCTGATAAACATTGATGTTAGCGGAAACATGTTTACCGGGGAAATCCCTAAAGATGCTTTTCGCAAGCATCGATCTCTAACGTCTATTAATCTAAGCAGAAACAAGTTCAATTGGATTTATCCTGAGAGTTTTAGTTTCCTATCGAATTTGCAACATTTGGATTTATCCAACAATAAATTAGGAGAGCTGCCGGGGGGCGTTCCCCGCGCTTAAATCTTTAGACACATTGCTGCTTGAAGGTAACTCGTTCACGCATCTAAGCATCATTGAATTTGACACTGACTTTGACAAACACCCATTGAAAAATCTCTGCAATTTAACCATGCTAACGTTGACGATTTTGAGTTTAAAAATTACGGATTTATTAGATACTCCACGACTGGAGAATCTACACATAGACTTTGTTAATGAGGGTCAACCCTATACAGCTTTATTCCCAAGAAATCTCTTGCTTGAACATTTGACAGGTTTAATAATCAAGAATGCCAAATTCACCAGTTTTAATAAAGGGCGGGTAATAATCAACACTGAAGTAATAAATTTACACCCTCGGCAATTTCTGAGAGTTCTTGAAATTGAAAACAACAATTTCAACGAACTCAACTTCACAAGTCTGAACGAGTTCAGAAGTCTCGTCGAATTATCTGTGGCAAATAAACAAACTGACCTTTATTTATGGCGTGCCAGATAAGTTAGATAAATTAGAAAGTTTGGATTTGTCAGGAAATTTAATCGCAGTCTTATCATCGGAAATTCTTTCACATCTTCCATCGTTGAATATTTTAATAATCTATGATAACCCTTTTGACTGCTCTTGTAAAATGAAACCGTTTAAAGATTGGCTAATGAAAGATAAAAAATCCTATGTTGATTTCAGAGACCGTATTCGGAACAGCACTTGTTCTTTACCTCGAGTAAAATATGGTATTCAAATAAACATGGTTGAATTGGGTTTTGAATGCGATTTAGTATTACTGATTGTATTACCCTTGACATGTTTCACCATTATGGTGATAGTTATTATCGCACTGGTACATCGATTTCACTGGCACATACGCTTTGCGTACTTCTTAATTAAACGGAGACTGGGTGGATATCAGCTCCAAATCAATGACGAAGACCAACCAGTCAATAAACGATATGACGCATTTGTTGTGTACAACAAAAATGACAGCGACTGGGTCATACATGAACTGCTCCCTAATTTGGAGAATATTGATCCGCCTAATTTCAAACTCTGCATACATGAACGGAACTTTTACCCGGTAGTGAAATTTTTGAAAATATCCTTAACAGTATCGAGAACAGCAAGAAAACCATGTTGATACTGTCTCCAGATTTTGCTGCGAGTGAATGGTGTTACTTTGAAATGAGGATGGCGCAGAATTGTCTATTTGAAGAGAAACGAGATATTATTGTAATGGTATCACTGAAAAAAATCCCCGATGATGATATGCCTCGTATTTTACGAAATATTCTTTTGACCAAGAGCTATCTGGAGTGGCCTGAAAATAAAATGGGTAGGAGGCTGTTCTGGGAAAAGTTGAAATCGCACTGAGATCATATAGTAAAGTAAACAGAGTGGCCAACTTGTAAATTCATGAAAGAGATTTCATGGCATATTACATTTAATGGCAATATTCCACTGTCCTATTAGTGATATGCAATATTCTGATTTCGAAATACGAAGCACTGTTACCTGAAAATGTTTATCAATAAATTAACCAAAGTGCCCTGTAATAAGCCGTATATCAGTGTTAGCAAGAACGAAAAGACAGTTCACGATTCCTCAGTAAAATGATGTATAAAACGGACTTTGAGCAGTGTACAAAAGAAGTTTTCATTTGCAGTAGTAATCTTATTTGTAGTATTTTGCACAATATTTTCTAGGGACGTCACAATTTCACTGATCAGGTTTGTTGAATGTTATACCTTACCATTGTGTAAGTTATCAGAAAACATATTCTGGTGTATCTTTTGTAATTTAACAGATGCATGAGCATTTGTTGATGTCGATATCGAATTACTATGATTTTGCTAAAGAGAATAATTCACTTTCAAAGGTTTCAATTATTTAAAATATATTTGCAATTTGAATTAGTGATTTAATGATGTATTATAACCGTGTTTCAAAAAATAATTTGCTGTATGATAGTCAAAATGTTTACACCTTGTACTTTATTTGTATACATTTATGTAATTTCTTATTCCCATTGTTTACTTGATATGATAGGTCTGAAGTTGTCTATTGTCTTAGAATAGCAGAAAATTCTTGTCGAAATAGATCTATTTGCCCCTCTTTTCCATTGTTATTATTAAAACATCACAGCAAATTTTAGAGATTTCTAATCGAACTTGTCTAGCAATGTATACATGTAAGGAAAGCATAGAAATATATTATCATATTATTGGTTTCTGGTTTCAATTGTAACTATTATATTTACGGAATTGAAGATGAGAGAGAGAGAGAGAGAGAGAGAGAGAGAGAGAGAGAGAGAGAGAGAGAGAGAGAGTCCCTGGTATGAACAACAAGCGCTAATTGGGATACTTTATCAGGAACAAAGATACCAAATGCTAATACATTGATATGAAAGTAATTAAGAGCCTAATTTCCTAATTGGCAACATATTTATCAGATTTCAGCAAACTATCGGCATTCCTATAAGTAAAAACTATTCACCTCTTCAGGCACACTTATCCTTGTATTCGTATGAAGCCGAGTTCATGTAGTCTCTCTACACAAATCTGAGGGATCTGGAGGGAAAATATTTGAATTATTGTCAAGAGTTTAAATAATTCTCTATATGTATTGATTATCTCATAAGTTTAAACAATCCTCGTATATCCAGTTATGTCCACACATCTATACCGAAATGACGTTGAAGTTACAGAAACAACTGAAAGCGTGGGCTCAGCATCATATATTACGTAGATATGATTTCCAAGTAAGGCAAATACACCGTATGCAAAGTTATATTACGAAAGGGGCGAATTCAATTTTGAAATCATGATTTCCATATTATGTCAAGTAACATACCATCTTATGATGTATAATTTCACGAACCCCTACATACGACAGAGCTTGTAACTAATATAAAAACTTTCGATTGAGACATTGCTGATTTGCACAAAAGCTGGTATGGCAAGGATTCTTGGAGATTAGATTAGGGAACAATTTAAAAAGTTCTATCGCAGATATGGAGATCTTGTGTCTAAATATGACACGTTTTTTTCTCCAGATGATTAACAGCAGTCCAGTTACTCACAACAATAATTGGTAGCTTTATCGGATTACACGAAATTTGCCAATTTTGACGAATTTAGCATGATAACAGGTTATTACGTATATACTCATTCTGGACACCTCTCCAACCACTAAGCGTTTATTGATTTTCAATTTCTTCTTTACAACATGATGATTATTTAGGTGAGAGTTCCTTCAGGCCCCCATCCTCAAGAAATCACTTTAATCCTTGTAAGAAGCATAGTAAATACAACGTTTGGAGGGGTTTAGAATTAGCGTTAGGATTAGTTTAAGGGTTAGCATATTTAAAAGCGTTGTATATCCTACCTAAGAAAATAATGTTTGTGAGGTTGAGGTATGCCTAGGAACTCTTTCTATTATTTATTTAGCTTGAGTGACACTGGTTATTTGAAGGGATTTTATGTCCTACTTCGGGAAACAACACTCGAAATTCTGACGAGTTGTCAGCCGTTTCCTATGCTACGAAGCTGTTCATTTGTGAAGGTGGGCACCGCAGGGATCAAAGATGTTACTCTGTACAGTCACTCGCTGCATAGTTCAGTTGAGGAACTGTTTGAGAAAATAAAAGTACCACATGCTGGGGAGATGAGCTGTGGCAGAAGGCACGAACCCTACACGACCCTATTTCAAACAATAGCTCGCAGACGGAAGGGATCGTTAACAATTGAAATGCAAAGAGCAAATGAAACCCTTTGCGTTTGAAATCAACAGTCTGGATCATTTCCAAAATTGGCGACGGTATACCACAATATTATTTCCATGATTAGCCAATCACCCACCAGATTACATCATCGATCAGATTTGAGTCATTGCAGATTCGCCAGTAATGGCAAATACAGTAAAAAATAAATGATTCCATTTAATTGTCACACATTTTTTCATTTCAATTAGAGTCTTTACAGTTCTCATTTAACTTTAGTGTTATTGTACGATGAGATCTGAAAATTGCACTTCCTGCATGAACTGGAAATGAATGATATATTGATTTTAAGTGTTTTTCGAGAAAAACTTTTACTTTTCATTGGTAATTGTTAAGTCTCCAAGTCTTCCATATGTTGCTCTCTGGCTCGATCTTGTGTACAGTATTGTTTCACTGTCAATTGACCTTCATTGACCCAAACTCTTCTTCAACTATATCAAAGACAGAGCTATTACTGTCACTGCTAACATGAATGACACTTACAATGACACTGCCTGTAGGCAGTAGTAGGGTAGCAGCTATATTAACTTTGTATTTTAGCAATATTTTTGTTCAGTCTATACAACTGTTCTTGTTCTACTCCCTACGGCATGTTAAACTATAGAGTATTCAGCTTGCAAACACAGCCAGTGTATTTGTACCGTGCACTTGTATCATTAACAAATAACTTTCAGTCTGGACTCTAATTAATTATAACCAATATTTTGATATACAGGATTTGATGACATATGCACACGTGTGTGAACACGTGAGCAAAAAATCAGCATTTCAGCATGGAGGGCACTCTTTAATGCTCACTCACTGTTACTGAACATAAGGGAAGCTTAAAGACTAACATCTTGGATGTATTTCGATATTTGATTGACACCGACATACTTGGTTCATTCCATTGTCCCCTGATATGACAATACTTAATTTTAATTCTCAAGTATTTAAAGTAACATGTGAACTTGAAAACTTCACACTGATTGAGAAGGTGTAAATTGGATAGCATTATTGAAGTGCACCGTCACATGGAATATTATCTCAGTTCCGCATCCTCAAAAAAGCCCTGCGGCATTAAAGCAACAATGAAATCTACACTTATTTTTAAGTCTCTGTTTCAAGCTTCATCAAACTTTTGCATGGTTATTACTTAAATGATGTGATACTTACAATATTTTTGAGGGAACAGTGTATCCTGTAGTTCTTGTCCATCATATCTACCACTCTACTGTGCCTGCCAATCTATCGGCATACCAATGGGTACAAATTGTGCACCACTTCTTGCTGACTAATTTCTCTATTCATATGAAGCAGAGTTCCTACAATCTCTTTACAAAGCAGGGTCTAAAAAACTTGCAAGGTGTTTTAACAACACGCACAGATATATTGATGATCTGATTAGTCTAGACAATCCAGACATATCAAATTACTCACATCATATCTGCCCTGCTGAGTTTGAAATCAAAGAAACAACTGAGAGTAAGAACTCAGCTTCATGTCTTGATCTGTTCCTACAAGTGGTACTAATGGGCTACACACTAAGCTGCATGACAAAAGGGATGATTTCGATTTTGAAATCATAAATTATCCCCTCTTATCAAGTAATATTCCATCTGCATCTGCTTATGCTGTGTATGTGTCTCAACTTCTCAGATATTGTAGGGCTTGTGATTCCTACGCTGATTTGCAAATTAAACCCAGCTTATTGGTATCAAAACTATAGTGAGACGGGATGTACTTTCAAAAGACTCGTTAGGACTTTCAAAAAGTTCTACGGTCGATATGACAACATTGTGACCAAATATGACACCTCGGTCACTCAAATGATTAGCGACAGAATTCCCGGCTTTGATTTATTACTGTGATTCATATACTATATCACTTCATACAATATTTAGACAATTTTGGGACCGATCCTGACGGGTGTAGCATGCTAGCAGGGTACGCTTACACATTCCGGACACCTGGTACCATCACTAACTATCAGTGGTTCAGGATGGTCCTACTTAATCTCAAATGTCCCATGGACCTGGTAATGTATTACCTTGAATGAAAATGATTATTGGACTAGTTTACTGTCATATTTATAAGCCACTAAGCTACTCCATTGTTTAGATGTCCCTTTTATATGGGACATTCTCCTCTCCGTCCAATCACCCCCCGCAACTCCAATCATTGAAGTCACCAGGCAAGTGAATTAACTAATGCGCTGAACACCAATTCACAAAGTTTAATATATCTTTGCATAGAAAGTGATATCAATGTATTAAATTCGCACTGATGGCAGAGCAAAGCACAGCAAACATAGGCTTCAGTGTCATCACGGGTTAGAGTAACCATGGTCTTATGAAGGTTCACATTTTGATCAAGGTACTATGATCATGAATATATCCTATGAAGTGCTTATAAATGAGGACTATTTCACTGACCCTTTTGACAATCGAGTGATATTGAGCTCTCGGGGACTTTGAGGTAAGATCTGGATATTTACATTTCCCAATTATCCAAACAATGTTGATTGTACTCTGTGACAGTCTGTGTACACTGGTACCAGTATTGGTGGACTCTCTTGAGGTTTCTTTGATAACCCCACAGCAATCCTTGTGAAATGATTAACTCTTTGAGCGCTGCTATTTTTTCCACCAAAATTATAGTGTGCAACATTTTACCAATTTTGTGAATTTTTCTGTAACTTTTTTGACAGTTTTGGACCAAATGAACATCACATTTTATTGGCTTCAGATTTTTATCAAAATTTTAGCAAAAAATTAGAAAATAAAAGGACTGGTGTATAATTTTGATACAGGCGAAAAAGTTAACTTTGGCGCTCAAGGGTTAATACTATCTAAATGTAATGTACTACTTTTGGTCAAACTTCCCTGGAGAAAACTATAAATCATTGATTTTCATACCCAAAATTTACCGATAACACTGGTAACTTGATCAGTACAAAATATATTGTTTTTGGTGTTTACAAATTTCAGATCATGAAAATCTCATTCGATCCACAAGCTTTGAGCTGTCCACATGAGCAGCATACCAACAACAGATTTTATAAAATTGAGTCCGAATATCTGATTCCCAGCCACATTCAATACATCACAAAACACCATTAACATTTATTTGTTCTCAGGAGATATCACATATCAGCCCTTGAGGCAAAGTCTCAGTTCATGATGAGTTTGTGTCCATCACCACCTACTCTGACAGAAAACTAGAAGACACAGCTTGATTAAACAATCTGCAAATTCTGAAAAATTTGCAGGACGTGAGCCTTACTCAAAAGCAGCTCCCAGGGTTTTGTTTTTCCTTGTAAATGCAATCCTGACAAGTCCATCCCATTCCTGAAAGAGGAAAATACAGAAAGCAATACCATATCACTGTATTGTTTCTGTCTGATAGAAACCTTTTTTGGGGGTTAAACCCCTCTCCCCTACCCCTAAACTTAAAGAATTAACATTTTTATCAGATATTGATCTTTTGACGTCACTTAACAGGGTCCGTAACTCAAAGTAACTTTTTTGACAGTTTTGGACCAATGAAGACCACATTTTATTGGCTTCAGATTTTTAGCAAAATTTTAGCAAAAATCAGATAAAAATGGATTGGTGTATAATTTTGATACAGGCGAAAAAATGACTTTGGCACTCAAAGGGTTAACACTATCTACAAATTTCAGATCATGAAAATCTCATTCAATCCACAAACTTTGAGATGTCCGAACGAGCAGCATACCAACAACAGATTTTATAAAATTGAGTCCGAATATCTGATTCCAAGCCACATTCAATACATCACAAAACACCATTAACTTTTATTTGTTCTCAGGAGATATCACATATCAGCCGTTAAGGCAAAGTCTCAGTTCATGATGAGTTTGTGTCCATCACCACCTACTCTGACAGGAAACCAGAAGACACAGCTAGATCAAAATAATCTGCAAATTCTGAAAACTTGGCAGGAAGTGAGCCTTATTAAACAAAATTGTCTGAGCGACTCGTCTGGCTGTGCTGTCTAAGCGTAGTATCGAATAGTTACCCAATATGCTTTGTAATCGCGAGGTGAACTCCTCTTCTCGTAATATCCGTCGTTGCTTTTGTGTTGGTCCGTAGTTCCCAACAAACGCTTTCTTTCTCTCTGTGACATTTTCTTCAATGGTTTGAATCTGCGAGACTTTGGGACTTTCCCGTGTTTGCCGCATGTCGCGGTCAGAGCGGGGAAATCTTCTTCTGAAAAGTGCATGGCAGAGACTGTCACTGGAGACAATGTGGCTTCCCTTTGAATATATATCAACCTCTTTTGACAAACGGAGATACGTCAGTGGTATCGTCAAATATTCAAGAATGTATAACTTTTACATTTTAGTTGTAACATGCGTGCTTGGGATTTCCCCCTCCCCTCCCTAGATTGTTTTATCTGTAAGATAAATTACATCATAGAACACTCACTCCCATGATGCATCGCTTCTCTGAATTTACCCGAGATTTCTGCCCGTGATTCTGACGTGTGGCATCGTCAAAGGTCCAGGGATGTTTAATTTTCACATCTTTCTCTCTTTCATAAATCGAGTCTGCAACTTTTGTTTTTATTACACTGATTGAACTAGGGACCGTTCTTCCGATCGTCAGTGCGGGGAAATCCCTGGCCAAAAAAAATCACAGGGGTTTTCCCAGACTGTGTAGAGGCGACCGGAAGAAAACATAAACAAAGTTACATCATAAACTACCCGGCCCCTCTGGATAGTTTTGCCTGTGATATATAAATTACATCACAGAACACTCAATCACATGATGCATCGCTTCTCTGGATTTTCATGATTCTGACGTGTGGCATAGTCAAAGGTCCATGGATGTTTAATTTTTACATCTTTCTCTGTTTCATAAATCGAGTCTGCGACGTCACCTTTTGTTTTTATTACACTGCTGGAACTAGGGACCTCTTCTTCCGATTGTCAGTGCGGGGAAATCCCTAGCCAAAAAATCACAGGGTTTTCCCAGACTGTATAGATAGGCGACCGGAAGAAAAGATAACAAAAATATATCATAAACTAAAAGTATTTGTGATAAAGGGAAAGCGGCTGCACACATCGCCTACACTATTTTTTCGTTCTCTGTGTTCGTGTTTGATTTTGTGTGTTTGGCTATTGGTGTATATGTAAGCCATGGCGAGACGTAGCCGTAATCTGGCTGTCGAATGACAGGGTGATCCTTTGACGCTACGTTTCGAAACCAGTGTGTGGTCTCTTCCTCAGTCGCTTTTTGATACTTGCTCTCCATTTATGTTTCACTGTTTGTGGTTTAAAACTTGTCAGTGTTTTGTTCATCCAGTAGGAGGCTAGAATACTGATCTGTGGATCAGTTTGTTGTGTTTCATTTGTTTGTAGAAATTGTTGTTAAATTCGAATGTGTTGTTTTTCAGAATACTGTTTAGCATAATTAAACAGGTATTCTGTTGGTGGCTTATGAATATTTGTTTGTTCATTGTTTGTTTTCGTTTCGCTGTTTAACGCTTTGCCGACTGCCCTCATGGCGTCATCGTGTTGTGTGCATAGATACTGCGTCTTAACTAATGTGGCATTGTTCGGAAACTGGACTGAGTCCATTTTCCGGATGAAGTCTGTAGTGTCATTTATATATGTTTGTTGGTTTTTTTCACGATTTGTTTGGGGAAGTGGTCTAGGAATTCCGATATGTGATATGTTGGACTTGAGCATCGGCTTATTATCGGACGACCTGTGAATTTCGTGTCCGTTGGTGGCGCTTTGTGTAATTTTGGTAGAAAATACCAGCGTGGTGTTGGCGTATTAGTGTAGGATGGATTTATATATTTAAAAGTATGGTGGTCGATGTGTTTCTTGTTGTAAATTTCTGTTGTTTGTTGGTGTATTTTTTCTACTGATTGTTTTGTGTAGTCTCTCAAATTACTTGCCAATACATCTTTCCGCACATTAGAAGAACACCGAATCGTATATCAACAGCCTAAGACAGGAGATAGAAGCTCTAACACACCAGACGAACAAAACAGACGCAAAACGCCTGCTCAACCGACAAATAGAAACAGCTAAGAAGAGGGCAAAACAACAACCACCAAAACAGAAACGTCAACAACGTCCACAGCGGCGTACATAAATTCAAATCAACAAAACCAAACCAAACGGCCTTTCTGAAGGCCACCAATCTCTCCAAAAAGAGAACTACCGTAACACTATAGTTAAGCATATACAACAACAAAAACGCACAATGAAACACAAAAATAGAAAATACAACAAAAGCAAAAAAACTAGACACACGAAACAACACAAATCAAGGAACACAATAAAACGCCGAACCATAATTAAACAAAAACGACAAACAAATTCCAACAACAATCTCCGATTCATTAAAAACCTGTCATCACACAAACTAACAAACACAGAAATAAATGCACTAAACAAAGGGCTCAAATTTATTCCAACACCAAAACGCCCAAAAAGAATCAATCTGTTGAAAGACGCAAACAAGTACATTCGAAGAATGCGACTCCAATACATCATGCGCCACAGACAAACCAAGAAACATCAATTCAAACACAAATCAACATGGGTCCCACCCGCAACTGATAACACAAACTTGGAAAATTACCTAGAAGCTACTAAACTAGCGCTAGTTGAAATCCCATTCTACAACACAAAAGACAACATGACACGTGCCGAACGCATAGCAATCAAAACACTATCGAAAAACACGAAAGTCACTATCAAACCACTTGATAAGGGACGAGGGACAGCAGTCATGAACACAATAGATTACATAAGAGAGTGTGAACGGCAACTCGGCGACTCAAACTACTATACGAAACTAGCAACAGACGACACAAAACAAACAGTAGCAAAAAATACACCAACTAACAACAGAAATGTACAACAAAAACACATCGACCTCCACACTTATAAATACATTGATCCATTCTACACAAATACGCGAACATCACGCTGGTATCTTCTACCAAAATTACATAAAACGCCACCAACGGACACAAATTACGCTGGTCGCCCGATAATAAGCGGTTGCTCAAGTCCAACCTATCACATATTGGATCGTGAAAAAACAACTGACATACATAAAAGACATTACAGATTTCATCCGGAAAATGGACTCAATCCAGGTTCCAAACAATGCCATCCTAGTCACATTGGACGTAGTCTCTATGTACACAAACACACAACACGATGACGCCATACAGGCAATCGGCAAAGCGTTAAACAACGAAATGCAAACAAACAATAAACAAACAAATATCCATAAACCACCAACAGAATACCTGTAAGCTATGCTAAACATTATTCTGAAAAACAGCACATTCGAATTTAACAACGAATTCTACAAACAAACTTGCGGATGCGCGATGGGTTCCCCATCGTCGCCGGAGATTTCTGACATCACATTTCACGAATTAGAACTGAAAATCATACGTCAACACACAACAAAAATATCACTATGGTGTAGATTCAGAGACGACATTTTCCTAATCTTCATTGGAACTGAACACGAACTCCACGAATTCATAACACTAATTAACAAAATGCATCCCACTTTCAAATTTTCATATGAAAGTTCCTCACACGAAATAACATATCTTGACCTAGTCATTTACAAAGGTCAACGATACAACAACGAAAACATACTAGACACGAGAACACACACAAAACCAACAGATACATTCCAGTTCCTACATAGAAAATCATCCAAAACCAACCTTCAAGGGCCTGATCAAAGGCGAAACATTTATGAACATGAGGACATGTAACAATGAAGACGACTTTAACAACAAAGTCAAAACATTTAATGAAAAGCTACTACTACGAGAATATCCACAACAAGAAATATCAAACATCAATGCGGAAACAAATTACGCAACACGAAGAACACATTTAAATCACAAACAAACGCACAACAACAACACAAATAAATTGATATTTTCTACCACATATAGTCCACACATCAAAACAAAAGACATAAAACTAGCACTCCTGAAGAACTGGGAAGAAATAGAAAAAGACCAAACACTAAATAATTTATTCACGATGAAACCGATCATCGCTTACAAAAGAAATCCAAACATTCGCGACACACTTATCAATGCACAAGTACACAATCTTAGAGAAACAACCGAACAAAACGATGAAACACAACAAACTGACCCGAATATAAGTATTCTAGCCTCCTTGCTGGACGAACAAAACACTGACAATAATTAAGCCTAAAACAGTGAAACATAAATCAAAGGAGAGCAATCTCCGAAAAAGCGACTGAGGAAGAGACCACACACGGTTTCGAAATGTAGCGCCAAAGAATCACATTGTCATTCGACAGCCAGATTACGGCTACGTCTCGCCATGGCTTATATCTAGCCAAACACACAAATCAAACACAAACACAGAGAACGAAAAGATAGTGTAGGCGATGTGTGCAGCCGCTTTCCCTTTATTTATCCCTTTATTGACATAATCACGTGACAATTACGTCATAGACTACAACCTCTATAAAAGCACCGCACTAGAGGACCCAGAATCAGTTGCACAGCCCAAGAGCCACGCTGAGCATGATATTTAAAACTGCGTCGAAGGAAGGCAGCTTCGATATCGACGGACATGCCACCTGTTTGTGCAGACAGTACAAGTGGGTATTTATGACACTAATATTCGCACAAGTGGTGCTGATAGCCGTGGTTTACCCACTGGTGATAACGGAAGCATTCGTTTTTTACAGGGAGGGGGGATCGGTGGAAATCAGGGGGTTGACTTTTTACAAAACCGCTTTTAGGGGGGGTCAAATTTTACAATGAATGATTGAAGGGGGGGTCAAATTTTACAAAGGTTTGTATTGAGTTATGGAAAAAAAATTGACTTTGGAATTTCACCGAAATGTTGCTTGTGTAACCGATGTTTCGAGACGGCAGAATAATAACCGACCGCCGAAGCTCAGCCAAATATTTTTTCTCTAGCAGGGCCAACAAGTCCGAGACTGGCGTTAACCTCTCTAGAGCAGCAACAGAGCATGTAGCCCTGAGTACAGGTCTGTGTGTTCCTGGCGTTATACGTCCTCCACCACAGCCATGCAATGGTCTGTGGAGATAACTGGGGTCTCTGCAGCGAGATTCAAAATGGGGATCTCCATGGGTAAACAACTTGTCGAGTACGTTATGTTTCAGAAAATGAGCGGTTTTGGACGTTAGGAGAAGTTAATCGCATCTTTTCTGGGATTGGTTAGGAGGTATAGGTAGGCAGGGAAAGGATTTTGCCCCAATAGAGCAGAATTTCGGCCAAAAAGACCGTTTCTTCATTACGGTCCAGATCCAGGCCGCAGAGACCTCAGTTCTCTTCATAGATCATTGCAGGGCTGTGATAGAGGACATATAATGCTGGGAACACACGTGCACAGACCTGTACGCAGGGCTACAGAACATGGGGCATGAAATGAGGAACTAACACACAGTCATATAATGTAACAAACAACTTCTGTATATTACTATATTGTGTCAAATATCGGGGTCTCTACATATAAAATAGTAAAACCGTACTTCAAAACTATAAATACTACTCCATGGTAACAATAATGGTACTGATCGACGTCCCGACGGCAGGAGTCGAACACACTTTCAGAACAAAAACTCTGTTCAAACCCTTTCTAATTGCTTAACAATTTCTATGGAAAACTGAACATTACGGCAGAGCTGCAGAGGTACCTCAGACTTGACCACGCGGCTCGGAAACACAAATAGTTCACACGCGACGATGACGATGATGAGCACAATTGTAAGTCTGACTTTTATGTCCGCACATGAAAATCGGCGACAACACACGCAATTCACTGCTAAGCAGCGTCCAGTTCCTGTACACCAGTACGCGCGCACCCGGAGTATGTCATGTGGTTGCAAGCCTGTCACACAAGTACCAGTAGGACGTACGCCCTCTATGGTCACCTCTCTCGTCCGAACATGTTATGCAGAGTTGCTTCTCGAGGGTCTATGCTTTGAACTTACAAGTATTACTGGTGAGACGTCGCGTGTTTTGCCTGAAAAATGTCAATAATTTTTCTGTTTTGGTAGAGCAATGGGGTGTGAATTTATTAGAATCTTTTTTTTTTCTCTGATGGTGGAACAAAACAGGAACAACAGTGACACAGGATCATGTTTTACTTTCCAAGATTTTATTCATTTCAACAATTCAAGATTACAACAAGTAACAACACAATTTTACATAATCAAACTTTCTAAGGTTAACAAAGGATGAAGAGTGAATAAAATTAACGTTTTCCTGTGGTAAAAATCTTACTTAGGGAGTCGTCATTATTTACGACCTTGGGGGAAAGTCTGGGGAATTTCATGGTAAGCTTATTCTGAAATTTCGAGTAAACCCCCTGCCAACCCCAATGCATTTGAGTAACCCAGTCTCTAACACAGAAATTTTGACTGATCCCTCCCTCCCCCCACTTAGACCAGTTAAATACCAAGACATGTATTTGTAACATTTACAAAACTACAGCAATAGTACAGACCTTTCATATCCTGCTAGAATATCATCGGTTACCTCAAGACAGTTGAAAAAGATGAAACAGCAAAAGGAAATTCAAAGTCACAATAAAATGTAGATACAAAAGCTCATGCTGTAACCACTATCCAACCATATAATATTGTTTACTTTGGATGGGTATCATGACAAGGTTTTCACTAAGATATCTGACAGGGCAGAATTTGAAAGTACAGGAGAACAGTCAGGAGGCTGGGGGGCAGTGTCAGAGGAGTTGTACCCTCTCGTGTTGAAAATTTGAGAGATTGATGTGTACAATAATGCAGTCTAGTGCAATATGAGAGATGTTATCAATTTGTGTAAAACTGTTAGAACATCCCACAGGGAAAAGTGTGAGAGGCGTGTCCCCTCTGCCACGTCGGAAATTTTGAGAAATTAATGAGTTCAATGATGCAGTCTGGTGCAATATTAGGTGTTTTCTATTTGTTTTTACTAAGTAAAACTGTCAGAACACCCCAGGGGGAGAGGAAGTGACAGGGGGTCCCATTAAGAATTTTGAGAAATTGATGAAATGGTACAATCTGAGAGGTATTTCAATTCATTTTGTACTAAAAATTGAGCACCCCTTCTTTCTCTCCAATTTTGAACAACCCCCTTGTAGCTTTCAATTTTTTGAGTGACTACCCTCACATTCCTCTGACCCTCCAGGCCCTTATGTTAAATTACTCTAAAAGACCCATGAAAATATTCTTGATGGCCTTAGAACTAAATTTGTGAACAACATGTACAGTAAAATTGGTAAACTTTGATGCAGTCTTGCTGATGCAATTTATGGGGCTTGAACTCACAATATCTACAATACTAATTCGCCTAGCTTAGCAGTCAGTTAAAACCCCTACAAATAGGCGTTTCAACTAGCAGCGGCCTGGTGGCTCATGTAGCTGTACTGTGATAATATTCAAGAGAATCCATAGGAGAGGTAGGTGTGTGCCTCAATCAGGCAAAACAACAATTAGCAATAACAGCAATAATAATAAATATCAATTTCTGCAAGTCATTTAAAAATATACCACCAAGGTCACAGTGTTGCTCCTATCTGACAAACAAAAGAGGTATTCCTCTTTCCACTTATTCACTCAAAATGCTATTGTGTTTGCAAAGAGTTTGAACTTTCAATTTTCATAGGCAGAATCCGTTTTAACACCCACTTTTCAATTTTGTAGATCAACAGTAAAAATTTGATGGTCCTTGCTTGAAATGTTAAGATTTACTCAGAGTTAAGTTATACTCAGATGAGCCAAGAATACAATGTGCAATATACACACCAAATAACCTGGTGATAACTGGTGAGAAGGAAACTTACAACAGTTCAATTAACTTTCAAATGTTGGACGTCAGAGAAAAATTGAGGATTTCAATAACTTCCTAGTTGTATGAGTAGTATGTGTAACATTAAATGTGAAAACTTCTTGGTTTCAGATTGTCTACTGCAAGTTCAAAGTTGTAATCAAAAGCAGGCAACCACTGGTAATTGGTCGATGATAACTGATAAATTCGAACCTTGGAAGGAGTAAATATATGCAGTGTACTGATCAAAAAACAATATGGTGTCAGAGGGATAGGTCGTCAACATTAATATCGTTGTTTATTCTGTTTGTGCGGTGAAGTGAACTGATAATATCATTCATCACTCATCTTATTCAAACTACACATGATTTCACTCGGCTGCCTTCATCTTTGTGAAGATTTACTTAATTAAGTGATACCATGACAGTTTTTTTTTTGCTTATGTAACAAAATGATTGGAACTAATACAAATAAACTGGAGTCTGTTTTAATGGTATGGTGCACCTTGCCATATGCCCTTCTTGTGGATTGAAATACCTTATCGGTGTATGGGGTTTCCTCCATGAAATATTTGCTATAGTTGATCCACTACATAAACATAGCCTCACAACTTTTTTCTAGATCATATTTCACTACAAATTGGCACCAAATAAAACTACATTTTTTTCAGTGTCTTCAAAATTGATTTACAAGGTATTCAGGGTTGGAATAGGTCATTCAAGCTTGCAGACTAATATATTGGCTCCAAAAATAAAAAATCATGGGTTCCCTCAGTTTGAAAAATGTTTGGCTTAGGTAGTCTCCAGGGATTTTATAAGAAAATGCAAAGCTATCAGATAAACACCAATTAGACAAAAGCACTTTTTGACCAAAATTGACAAAAATTGCTCCAAAAATACAAAATTTTGCATTTTCTCCCTGTATAAAAATATCTGACTTAAGTCATCCTAAGGACCTGTATATTAAATATCAAAAAGTCTGACAAGGAGTTTTGAAGAAAAAATAGATCTACAATGACAAAAATAATCTCAAAAATACAAAGTTGCATATCTTGGCACGATTTTACAAAATCTTATTGCTGTCATCCTAAGGGACATGTATAATCAATATTAATGTGTCTGACCAGAACTTTTGAATGATATTTTTGGTTAAATATGACAATAATTGCCTTAACATTTAAGTTTTAAATATTTCATAACAATATGGACAAATGTCAATAGATTATCCCTGCAGAACAGTATATTTAGATTTCTGTGGCAATACTAGAGTTTATTTGCTTCTTCAAGCATACCATTCTTTTCCTTGACATAAGGTAAACTTCAGCCTCCTCCAACAACACAATGTGATGTAATCTACAACAAACCTGAGTGAGAAAAATAGAAATATAGATATACTATTAATACATTTTTGTATATTTCTTTCACCCATGAAAACCTGTGGTAGATAATTTCATAAAATGTATGATATCATGATAGGGCTAGCCCATAAACTTGTGCACAGTAACATTGGAAATGTAATTTAACAGAATGTAATAGTTCAATAATTATATGAGTTCTGTGTGCAATAAACAATATTTGTTAAAATACTCTTATTTAGCACTGGTGTTGATGACCTCCACTGCTTATGCATGAGGCTCCTTTGTGAGTCTGATTACCCAGTATACTGTGCACCAGGATGCTGATGTTTAAAACAAGTCCTTACGGCTGCTTTCCAATACCAGTGCAATCACACATACAAGTGCTATGCTGACAAGCTAAATATTGATTTTTAGCAATCTTTTTGTAGTAAAATAACAACTTACAGTGGACAAATATAAATAATGAAAAAAATATCAAAAGTAAGCATTACAGGCCCTCTAAATTTTTGAGAGTTGTAATATAATAACTTACACAATTATCCCAAAACCATTCACAGGATACAGCTCAAGTTGTAACTACAAAATGGTACACCAAATGTGATAGGAACATATGAACATAATACCCTACTTACATTGACGTTTCTTTCACATTCCTCTTCCAAAACAAACTTCTTACCATCTGTTGTTAAGGCAGTGTCATAGCATTCAAAGATACTGTCAAAACAAACAAAATCCATTATTACATCAGAATGAATAGACACTGTTCACAGAAGTTTCATATTAAAAATTTGTCCTTTTTAATACTCTCAGTTTTCAACAGACATGCCATAAACCTTCAAAAGACACAGTTTATGTTTTACTTTGCATATAAAAAACGATATCAGTCTTGCAATGGTTGTATATAAGTGGAGCTGACAACAGTTGCCCTAAATGGGCAGTGACACATATGATTTGAATAAAATATCACTTTTAACATGGTCGTCGTTTCCTTCTTTTGGCAGGTTACATCTGAACATATTTTCCAGTACATGATCCTCATACAAATTTAAATGCATCTTATTCAAAATGTAAGAACTTTATTGCCAATCAAAAAAGGTTTTGTTTAACAAAATTTAAAAAAAATAATGTGAAAATTTAAGAAAGTTTGACCAAGTCAGTATGGAGTTAAATTGTTTGGAATCTTGAAATTGGAAGAATAGTGAAGCCAGGAAATTGGGTGATTTGCAAACATTTGCAAAAATTAACACTTCTTCATCAAGCAACCTACGACTGCTTGACAACCTTGAAGATAAACCCAAATAATAATATTTTAATCTTGGGTTAACAATTTCATTAAATTACATGAATGTCTACAAAAAAGTGATTTTGGTGCAAAATACCCTGTGTTGGGTGCAGCGCCCCTTAATTAGCAAGTTTTATACCACTGCAAAGTCTCTGTGCAACCAGGTGACACATTCTGACTCGGCATGATCTAACAGCAGATTCCTGCATAAAATTTTGATTTGAAAACTTGAATCACTTTTTAATAGCATAAAAAGAGCAAAACCAAGGAGAAACGTAGATGACAAAGCCTTATAAGGGAAAGAGAGATGTACCACATGACTCCGTGCAACCAGATGACACATTGTGACTCAGCATACTCCTAAAGCAGACGATTGCATAAAATTTTGATTTTGAATCACTTTGTAATAGTATAAAAAGAGCACAACAAATGAGAAAACTTAGAAGTCAAAGCCTTAGCACAGTAAGAGAGATGCACCAGAGTGTCCGTGCAACCAGATGACACATTGTGACTCAGCATACTCCAAATGCAGATTCTGCAAAAATATTTGATTAGACAACTTAAATCAGTTGGCAATAGCATAGAAAGATGAAAACCACTGGGAAAACTTAGAAGTCACAGCCATAGCACACTAAGAGAGATGCGCCTGAGTGTCCATGCAACCAGGTGACACATTGTGACTCAGCATACTCCAAATGCAGATTCTGCAAAAATATTTGATTAGACAACTTAAATCAGTTGGCAATAGCATAGAAAGATGAAAACCACTGGGAAAACTTAGAAGTCACAGCCATAGCACACTAAGACAGATGCGCCGGAGTGTCCATGCAACCAGGTGACACATTGTGACTCAGAATACTAAAAATGCAGTTCCTGCAAAAAATTTAGATTAGACAACTTAAATCAATTAGTGATAGCATAAAAGATGAAAACCAATGAGAAAACTTAGCAGTCACAGCCTTAGCACAGTAAGAGAGATGCACCAGAGTGTCCGTGCAACCAGGTGACACATTGTGACTACTAAAATGCAGTTCTGCAAAAAATTTAGATGAGACAATTTAAATCAGTTGGCGATAGCATAGAAAGATGAAAACCAATGAGAAAACATAGCAGTCACAGCCTTGTCAGTGTAAGAGAGATGCACCGGAGTCTCCGTGCAACCAGGTGACACATTGTGACTCGGCATGCTCCAAATGCAGATTCTGCAAAAAATTTTGATTAGACAAATTAAATCAGTTTGTGATAGCATAGAAAGTTGAAAACCAATAGATACACAGGAATTATACAGGATACATATGAATTAATTTATAAAAGCTTATACAGCAGAACACATTGGCAATAAAGACAAACATATTTAGCTGCCTACCTCCACAAGGTACTGAGGATTTTATGTGGGCCTTAATGTGTCGTTTCAGTCTCCACTTATATTTCGTGGGACTAAACATCCTCACTGGGCACAGCTTGCATGACATCTCTTCTTTCCCACAGTTTATAATGCTTTGAGCATTTTCGACCGTTGTTACTGAAGCATGCATCCTATCAAGAGAAAAGTGATAATATAAAACAAGGCCAACCACCTTAATGTTTGTAAATAAGCAGACTTTGATGTGTTTCAAGACATCTCTTTGACTCTTTTGTCGAGGTCGATCATGATGACTGACGTATGTAGACACAGTCAGAGGCGGACTGTCATGTAGACCTGGTTTCGTCTGACCCTCTGAATTTTAAAGACCTCTGAATTTTAAAACCGCCTGCATGCTAACACCAGAGATATATGAGAAATCGTATCCTTGTGTTACAAGCCTACGATCAAGAATCGAACAGACTACTATACTTGTACTCACTTGCTTCGAAATGGCACAAATGAAAACGTGCTTTGACAACCAGAGCTAGCACAAGGTATCAGGAATGCAAGGAATTACCCATGCTTGGACTTTCAACTCTGACCTTTGACATCGAAACATAACCAAATATGGGTGTGTCATAGCCAGCAACCACATGACATATTTTGCAACCAGATGACAGGACTCCCTAACGCGCGTACTCCCTCTATCTCCAGTTCAGCCACCACGGGCGCAGCCATCCTAGATCTTTGTTTACTTCCGGTCGGCTCCAGGGACATGCCGAACTAATCTGAAGTCTTCCTCTGCTAACTCCGCGCATCGACAAAAGTTCAGTGGAACAATCATAAATAATGTTCTCATGACAATCTCAGACATCTGACTGAACTCATAAACGGAATAAAGTTCGCAGTTAACACACAATTTGCTGCAGAAAGATCAGCTTTCAACTTGTGGTGATACTATCATCTCAGCGTGCAGTGCGGCACGGCTTTCACTTGTGTGAGCAATGTTCGTTCGATCGACTAAAGTAGAGGATGGCGTACAGTTTAAATAAACAGTCCGATCCGCATAAAGTTCGATCTCTGCCACTCACCGGTTTCTTTACATATCTGCTGACTTGAGTAAAACTCAAAATAGAGAAATATCAGACTTAAAAACACACGCTGACACTCAAACCTTCCAGTGCATCATGCAACGGAAAACACTCTCGGGAAAGTTCCCGTCCTGGACTCCCTAGGTATACAGTGATAACACACAAGAACTCCCAGGCAAAATAGAAAATACACAGGTCCTCCATACATAATCTATGAGAAGCTATGCATTAATTTTTTTAAATACAAAACTCTCTAAATCTGTGTATTTATAGACTCTTGATTATTGATATTAATGTATTTGATAAGACTAGGGTAATTACCAGTGCATGTGTGAGCAAGAAATTTGATTTTGGAATTTCACCGAATTGTTAATTCACTATCTTGTCAGAGGAAACTATGAATAATTTTTTTCCAATACAAAAGTAGTTAAATCTGTGTATTTATGTACGCTTGATTATTGATATTAATGTACTTGATTAGACTAGGGTGGTTACAAGTGGATGTTTGTGCAAGAAATTTGATTTTGGAATTTCACCGAAATGTTGATTCACTATCTTGTCTATGAGGAAACTATGAATAAGTTTTTTTCCAATATAAAACTAGGTAAATCTGTGTATTTATGTACTCTTGATTATTGATATTAGTGTACTTGATTAGACTAGAGCGATTACAAGTTCATGTGTGTGCAAAAAATTTGATTTTGGAATTTCACCAAAAATGTTGATTCTCTAGTATGTGAGGAAACTTTTTCAGCCCGGGGCCACAGGGTGCGAAGGGTTAATGAATCAAATCTGATGATTTTTTTTTTCATTGGGGGGGTCACATTTTACAATTGATGAATTGAGGGGGGTTAAATTTTAGAAATTTGATTTGGAGGGGGGTCGCTAAGAGACAGAGGAAAAGACCTTTTACAGCGCCTGAATCTATTAGAAGAACAATAGACGAAGGATTAGATGAACACATTTTGAAATATTATGAGAATGTGAAACAAGTATTTGAGCAATTTATGGATAAAAAATTCAGGCGTCATACGTAAGATCAAGGGCAAGGTGGTACCAACAAGGAGAAAAAAGCAGTAAATATTTTTTTTTAATTTAGAAAAACGTAATTACAACAAAAAAAAATTATTAGCAAACTTACGATTAACGATGTGAATATAACTGATCATCATGATATTTTGAAAGAATTAAAAAAAATTTACTCTGACCTTTATAGCTCAACTAACCCAGATTTTGAGACTGGTAGCTGCGAATTGTTCACGAATCCAAATGATATACCTACATTACCAAAGAAAAAGCTGAAATTTCTGAAGGGTTGCTTCAAAAGGAAGGAAGTTTTTCAAGCCTTGGAAAAATCCCCCAAAAATAAAACACCAGGCTGCGATTGAATACCGCCAGAGTTTTATCTTTTTTTCTGTAATAATCTGGGAGATACTCTAGTAGATAGTTTGAATTTTGCGTACTCTAACAGGAAATTGTCAACCACACAACGACCGGCTATAATTTCATTACTACCAAAACCCGGTAAAGATGGTACTAATATCCAAAATTGGCGGCCAATTTCCTTAAGAAACACGGATTATAAATTAGCTAGTAAATGTATCGCCTTAAGAATGGCTAAAGTCCTGGATCTAATCATTCAAGAAGATCAGACTGCATTCATTAAAGGGAGAAGTATTGTTGAGAATATTAGATTAATCACAGATGTAATAGAGTATTGTGAAACAGAAAATAAAGAAGGGGCTCTCCTTTTTATCGACTTCAAGAAACCATTTGACAGGTTAGAATGGGTTTTAATGCAGAAAGCTCTCACTCTGTTCGGTTTCGGAAATTCCCTAAGACAGTGGGTTGAAAACTTTTATAATGAAGTAATGAAGTTCAAAGCTGTGTCATAAACAATGGATTTTCCACTGGATGGTTCAACCTCGAAAGAGGAGTTAGACAAGAATGCCCCTTGTCCACGGCCTTATTTATAATTTCAATCGAATTATTAGCAATGGGTGTAAGAAAATCAACTGACATTACATGTTTATCTCTTCTAAACAACTATGAGAAAAAGATTTCTGGTTTCGCCGATGATACTACTCTACTGCTAGGAAATCTACGATCCATCCAGAACAGTATAAGTTTAATAAATGCATTCACACAAATTTCCGGCTCAGAAATAAATTTGAATAAAACAGAGCTGCTATTTCTTGGCTCTTCCAAACGGCTCTGGAAATTCTCAGGTGACCTACCACCTCCCCTCAAAGAAACCAAAACTGCAATTAAATTTTAGGAATTGATATAGGAAGAAATAAAAGTGAATGTGATAAATTACATTTTTGGAATAATTTACGAAACCTTAAGGATAAAACTTGATATATGGAAATAAAGAAATTTGACCATAAGAGGGCGAGTCACCTTAACAAAATGTTTTGGTATTTCCAAGTTTATTCATATTACTAAATCTATTTCAGTCCCCAAGTGTGTGGTCCAAGAACTGAGTGCAATCCTTTTTAACTTTTTATGGAAAAAAAGAGACATCACATTCGAAATAGTACATTGATTGGAGAACTTTATATGGGAGGCCAGAAAATGATAGATGCAACCTTAGTGAACAAAGCCCTCAAGTTGTCACCCCTACAGCAATTACTGCAAAGTAAGTCCTCATGGACACTCATACCGGCCTTTTATTTCAAAAAGGCTGGAGGTTAGAATGTCTTTTAAAATTTAATTTTGATGTAAACAAACTTCATGTACAACTTCCACCCTTTTACTGTAATATGCTACAATATTTCAATGAATTCCATTCAAGTCAAGAAACTCCCGCAGAAGTTGAGTCAGAAATAATTTGGAACAATCGAAATATATTGAGTAATAGAAAATCCTTGTATAATGAAAAGTGGCTTCAAAAACACGTGAAATATAGTATATATATTTAACGAAAACGGAGAACTATTTTCGTGGCAAAACTTTAAGAAAAATATGATGTTGAGCAAGATTTTTTATTGTACTATAGAATTATATCTGCAATACTTTCGAAGTGGAAAAATTTATTGAAAAGCGAAGGAAACGTAAGAACAACAGAGGAAAACTCCCATAGACATGTGCAACATATGCTTCAAGGAAAACAGACGACGCGACAATTTTGTAGTTTTTTTTAGAGATCAAGTTGCCCAACCTCCGAGATCACATATATATTTTTCAAATCGAGATTATGCACACAACATTGATATGAAACCCTATTGGAATTTAATTTATAAAATGACAGTAGAAGAGAAGCTAAGATCATTCCAGTTTAAAATATTCCACAGAATTTTGGCAACAAACGTTTTCCTAAACAATACCGTGTAAAAACGGATTCATCATGTCAACACTGCGGAGTAGAGAAAACCTTGGAGCACATGTTCTTGAGTGTAAAGACGTAAAGACTTTCTGGCTTGATTTCCAAAAGTATTTGAAAGATAAAAATATCGAAGTGAAAAATGTCCTGCAAACATATCATCTTGGGTTTTTTACCAAAAAGAAACAACATAGTTTTAACTCATATAGTGTTGATAGCAAAATACCACATTTATACAGTAAGATTTTCGAATTTGAAGCCATCCATTCATGTCTTCCAGGAGTGTAATTAAAAAGACAATGTTATCTGAAAAAATTATCGCTACAAGAATTTCACCGTATAGAATCATTTAAACTAAAATGGAAACATTTTCTAAAAGATTGAAGTTAACCAAGTGTATTAATGCTTCTTTAATTCTTTCATTTTCCACCGATTACCTCCAGCTTTTGTACGTTAGTTATTGTGCCTCGATGTTGTCTCCCTTGTGTGTGTCTTTTTGTTTTCTATGTTAATTTAGATTTACAATCATATTGTAATGAAATAATATTGTAAAGGAAGGCGGTGTTTGGCATTTTAATTTGGTAATAAAATCTACATTAATAAAAAAAAATAAAAATAAACATGTAATGCATGCAGATATTCAACACTACCTCTTATCAGCAGGTTGTAGAGCCATACACCTAACGCAAGTTCTTAACTGATTCATTTTTAAATGCATCAGTGGACTTTTTTGATTTCTCAGTCTAGGCCTACTTGAGTTTATCCAACTCTGGCCAGGTCAATGGTACCAGCTGAAAAGCACACAAAATGACAATCATGAGAGAGTATGAAATTATTCCTGGCTACGTTTTACCAAATTGTGAAAAATGAGCAAAGATTTGTTTTAAAATTACACGACATACAACTTAGATGCCACTTATAAATGTTTTAAAAATTGACAATACTGGAAGGTTAAAATATTCCATGCATCTCAGAAATTTTGAGTGTAATGATGGCAAATTTGATAAAAAATTAAACGATTCCGTTTAGTCACACATTTTTTTCCATTAAATTAGAGTCTTTAAGCTTACTGTTCAAAGTTTTACTTTTGTGTTATTGTACGATGAGATGTGAAAATTTCATTCACTGCATGAACTTGAAATGAATGGTTTTATATATTGATTTTAAGTTATTTTAGGAAAACTGACTTTTCATTGTACATTGGTATAAGATCAAGTATGGTGACCCCATCTTTTTCTTTAATATTTGATGTTCTCATATGCCAGAATTCAAAAATCCATAGTAACTGTTAGTCCCCTTGTCTTCTATGCGTTGCTCTCTGGCTTGATCTTTTGTACAAGTAGATGTATGTTTCATTACTCTTCTTAAACTACATCAGAGTCAGAGCTACATGTATCACTGTCACTGCCATCATGTAGTAGCAGGGCAGTAGTTGTATTAACTTTTTATTTTTACAATATTTTTGTTTAGTTTATACAATTGTGTTCTTGTTCTATTCCCTACAGAATGTTGAGCTATCCAGTATTTATCTTGCCAACACAGCCTACGTGTACCATGTATTTGCATCATTTAATTATCACCAATATTTAGACAAATGGATTTTGTTGACAAACTGAATATTGTGTTTTCCAGCATGCTATAGAGAGACATCAAGAAACTGTGTTTGATACATTGCATAGAAAATATTGAAAAAATTATCAACAGTTGCAGCTCCTGTCCTTTTGTGAGACCAACTTGTTTTACGAAAATTTAATGGCATTCATACATTTTTAGATCTTTTCGAGATTAACGACATAAAATGCGACAAAACGGTTCTAGATTTTGTTTGATTATTACGAACATTATTAGAACCATTGGACGACATCAAAATGTTGGTTGTCAAATATTTTCAGGTCCCACCCACCCCCCCTCCTATCGGCAGAGCAAAACTTTCAAGTCCCCGACTCGACTACCCCAAAAATTTTCGAATCCCCCTGAATTCCTCCAGCCCCCCTCACCATTTTTTAACGCGGCCTAATAGCCATGTATTTTACACATTAAAACTCAACCAAAAAACTTACAGCTTTAAAACACTTAAGGTAGCTTTCCGCCTTTGTTTTGGTATTTTGAGTGAAAAACACGATTTTTTTTTTTATCCCTGAAAAGTATTCCTATAATATTGATCTTCCTTGTGTGTAGAATATCTTGGTCGCGAAGTTCCTGTTTTTGGGTGAAATTTTGGAATAAAAATGTACGAGAGGCACAGGTGTACATTTTGGCGTTTGAGACTACCGTTAAGTCTTGATTGACAAGGGATTACGCTAAGCAAGCAGCGTCACAGTATTCACATGCACTTAGACAACATCCGCTGTGAAAATCCCATTAACACCTACCGTTCACTGCGTGGGTCAAGACCATAGTGTGTACCTGGCAATATTAGGCGTCGAAAGGTGGGTCTTACCGTTTTTCTCATAGGGGTGGCCGCTCCCAAAAGATCACAATTTATCGACACAATCGGACAAGGTCAGACTTATGACATTGTTGACGGTACAATTTCAGATTACACAAACGGCCCACACACTAAATGTTTTATCTGGGACATTTTTGTGCTTTTATAAAAGCACCAGGAGTGGTGGATAAGTTTCGTAATGTTAAACATCTTTGAAGAGGCTGTCCCGTATACATAAATGGTACGTTCCACTGGTAGCCTTAGTGACAGCGAGAACACTTGAATACCGCAACAGACACCCTTCACATCTTGAACATTCAAGCAACATTCGGCCTCTTTCGGCTTCTTTTGGCCCCAAGACATTTCGACACCCCCGTTACGATTTATTTTTCCCTTCAAACTTATTAGTAACTGACAGACCAGTCATATTCATAAGCGTGACCTTTGCGTTCTGACCAGTATGACTTTTACAGTGCCGTTTAGGCGCCGCTTTTCAAACTTTGACAGTGTCGGCGGCTATTGCTATTGAAAATGATATGAAACTCTTTTCTCACGGTTTTTCACCATGTTCTCACAAACTTTAAAGCATGTGAATGCTGACACTATACTTCTCAGTGTTTTGATTTGTAACATTTGGCACGAGTTCCCCAACCAGGTAGTGCCGAAACGTCTTTGGTCGCGTTGCCTAAACGTCTTGGGGTCGGAAATTGTGCGGCCGAAACGACTTTGCGCCGAAAGGTCTAGAAACCCGACATTGTCCGTTCGATGAGAATACTAAGTGAGTTGAACAATTTATGAATAAAAATGAAATATCAGAAAACGCGGCACTGGAACTACTTGGGATTAGAAAATACAAGGTGGAAACAAATTGCATGGGCTTCAAGACAGCGACAGCAAATTTTCCCAAGGCAAAATACGTAGCGATGCAGAAATCACACGCCACAAAACAATAGCTGCCTCGTTTGCAGACGTTTTTGCACAATGGCAGTGAACTGATAATGTCGAAGTCGTTTCAATCCCGCGGTCCCGTTTTTCCTTGTCCCATTTCGTTTCCGGACCGCGCTATTACCCAAAAATTGTACAATGCAACCACCCTACCACTAAATGAGAAGCCGACCTTGACAAGGTAAAAACATACGTCGACTAACAAATGTTCATCGTACACCGGACGAATGTGAATCAAATGATTTTATGGGAATGGACACGACAACATTGTTATCAGTTATCATGGCAGTAGCCAAAATGCTGCAGGACTGCGACCGAAGACAAATTTCAATATGAATTTGACCGTCACAACGTAATAACGTTATCGCCCTGAGTTTTCATCAACATGTCATCATTGTTCGGTAAACCATTGAATGAGACGCTTACCGGGCTAACTACTTGAATACAGTGCAAAACACCATCCTAATCCTGAGATTTACATGTAATGAAGACGGGTCTGATATCATATTCGCCTGGAATCGATGCCATGGTACTCTTTTTGGATACGAACAACAGCAGAGAGTTATCTATCTGTGACGTATGACGCTGACGAGGTCTATCGCATGCAACTTGCGCTTAATGAAATAACGTACTTTTCTTTATGTTCATGTTTTCTCAACTTCTCTCCTTTGACTTTATGCCGCTGACAAGCTACTACCTCCATGGTTCATTTTAGCATAAATGACTCCAGAAACGGTCTTCACCCACAGAAATGCTGTAAAGAGTGAGGACGAACTATTGTCTCAGAAATGCTCGCAGTTTGATCGGTGTTAATCGGTTTTCAAGGCGCGTGAAGATCTAAAATGGCTGCTCACTGAATCCTCGTTACTCTAACCGTAATGAATCACAGCATGGAGCCACAGGTCGATTAGGCATTATATTTGTGATGATTTTTCCTATTATTATCATAAAAATAATTATGAATATTAATAAATTATAATATGAATGTTACAGAAAATTAAAACTTTTTTTACAAACCATTTCGTCTACTTTGTGTAAGTGCTGTCTGGAAACTCCATTGTTGTGATAATTATGATTATTAATAAATTATGATTATGGTTAATAAATCTTATTTTACACATTGTAATGTGCTTATGTGAACAACCCTCTGGAAACCCTTATTTAGTTTCACAATGTACGCCAAAGTGACACAATTGCCCAGGTTCAGTCTACGGCCAGAGTTACCCCAGGTTCAGTCTACGGCGAGAGTTACTACACAGTGTATATAAAGAGAAGGTAGCCAGCTCCACTCGACAGTAAACTGACATATCCATGAATTACCTCCGTTTGCTTCATTTCTGCATGTTGATTCTCAAAATTTCTCCCGGTGTTGGCAAGTCCATAAATCAGCCATCAAATCTACCCAGTTTTGACTACTTAGACGGAAAATTTGTGAAGTTTAGGGCTGCGAGAAGGTGTATGTCGCCAACGAAATGATGCTGTCTTAGCGGAATCGACAGCATCCGGGATCTTTTAGGGCCGTTTGCGAAATTTGAATGTAGCCGCCAAGGAGGGCCGAGGGCGGAGCCATGATTTAACGTTATTAGATATGCTGACATAATTGATCGTACGGCCAATGAACGCTCGTGACCTTTGATAAGACCTCTCATCAGTTTACCCGAATGTACATGTCTCTGATCAACATCAAAACGTGGAATGAGTTTCATTTCTCTAGTTGGACGATGTATTTTTCGAACTTTATAGCAGTTGTAAGGTTGCTCCAAAGCAGCTTCAATGCGATCAATGGAGGTGGTGGCTTCAGCGAAGCATCAACTGAACAAACACCGCGGCAGGCAGCTCAATATAGATTACTGCGATCGTGTTTGCCAGCATTATACACTTTATCCATGTTATTCGATGACACCGTCATCACGTACGTCCATTACAAACGTCCAGATGAAATTCCGAAGACAGTGAGCACACCGTCATCGACTGTGACCGACTCCTCTGCCCCTCCTCCGCCAAACATATCAGCGACTAATCCGTAGCAATGAATGTTTCCACTAGCTGTGATATTTCGCCGTGGCGGTGACCTTTGATTTGAACGCGTGTCCCGCTGCGATATCACAGCTAGATTTCCACGGTATCCACCTATTCCCGAAGAACCTCCGCCATGTGCACATCGTACCCACAAGCAAGGAACACGACTAGCACTTCCAGGCTTACTTTAACGTGCTCACATTTTCTTGCCCGTTCTCGTTTCAAAATTTTAGTGTGTTTTTCCATAGACCCTACTGCATCCGTTTGTAGCGTCAATTGTTTTTCCAAAGACACAGAAAGTCCCCGCTTCAGTTTCTGAGTGTGATAAAACTGCAGAGCTTCGGTTAGGATTTCCAAATCTGCATAAGGCTGTTCGCAAATTGTTTTTCTATTTGCGTAAAATGTACCAAAAATGCGTACAACATGACTACATGTAAGTACCTATATATAACAGCTGTCTACGCGATATCGAAAACCACTTCAAAAGTCAATGAATAGGCCTAAAGTGTTCCATAAACAACATCAGTGACAATGTTTTTTCTTTGATATTAGTTTCACAATTTGTTCTGTTCTATTTTCTGTCGACGATTTTCATTTCTCACTAATTATTTAGACTACAACTTCCCACTATTGCCTTCGCTGCCTGACCTATCATCGCTGCTCTGAAGTCAAATTCACTTAGTCTCGGGCCTTCCATGGTTATCACCATCAGATCATTTATGGCATCGTCACTCAGACAACTACGTTTCGATGTTGTAATCCTATTTTGGGTACTGAACCCACGCGCTCACACGGGACTGATGAGACTGGAATCACGGCTGCAATTATGGCCAATTTTGCAATATTCTGGAATAAGTTTGCAGACCGGCATAAAACTATTATTTTTTAGTCCGCGTAGCATTAACTTAAACTTGATATTCGACCAGGAGATCTTCAGGGTTTACAAGTATGCATTGGGCGCAGCGGAAAAACAATTTTGCAGTAACGACGAACTCTATTGAACTTGTTACATTTTTATTGGTACAGACTTGAAGGAAAACGTGATTGACAGGATGTAGGACAAAATATTGCTAAATTATGAACATTTTTATCAGCAAACAATTTATTTTTAGTCCTGGATAAACTTCACATTGGAGGGAAACTACGTGTGCTCATGTCTTTGTTACAGAGACTGCGCTTTTTAATGCGTATCGGATTACGCATCGCAGACGTCATTTTACTTTGCGTACTTCAAAGTAATAACATGCTTGAAATACGCAGGATTTTGCGTTAACGGAAGCTCTGTAATAAAACTATTGATAATATTATTAAAATTTAACTTTTTCTCAGTATTTTTTGCAAGACATGGATATATTTGTCTAACATATTCATAAAAAAGTAACAGGTCCTCGTAACGCCAGCACGCGTACGCCTTTTCAATAAAAAAAGATAGCGATTTCAAGGTACATTGTCTGTGCTTTGTCTGTAAAACACGTCCGTGACTGCGTTTTTAATATTTTGTTGGGCAGCAAAATAGACGACAGTCAACGCAGCCTGTATTTTCATTGTAAATCTCTGAAAATCACAAGTTCAATTGGAAGGTGACTGCGTACGTACGTACGCTGTTTTGAGGTCTCCTCGCCAAGTCGCTGAACTTGACATATTTTCACAATGTCAACCGGGTATCTATCATAAACAAACGCATCTGCAACCCGTCATCCGTTTGTAATCACACATACATAGCTTGGACCGTTGACTTGAGGCACATCCATCCTTGGACAGACCTAGCCCTGCGTACGATCATGCTGTGTGTTCCGTTACAGCTAATCGCCCCGCTCAATTGTGGTGAGCGGGGCGATTAGCTGTAGCGGAACACACAGCATCGTACCATGAAGTAATCGTACAGTGTAAGTGTAACTTTCATGTGTAAAAAAGGTTATGAGCGTTCATTGGCCGTACGATCAATTATGTCAGCATATCTAATACGTTAAATCATGGCTCCGCCCTCGGCCCTCCTTGGCGGCTACATTCAAATTTCGCAAACGGCCCTAAAAGATCCCGGATGCTGTCGATTCCGCTAAGGCTGCATCATTTCATTGGCGATATATACCTTCTCGCAGCCTCAAACTTCACAATTTTCCGTCTAAGTGGTCAAAACTGGGTAGATTTGATGGCTGATTTATGGACTTGCCAACACCGGGAGAAATTTTGAGAATCAACATGCAGAAGTGAGGAAAACGGAGGTAATTCAAAGGTATGTCAGTTTACTGTCGAGTGGAGCTGGCTACCTTCTCTTTATATACATTGTGTAGTAACTCTCGCCGTAGACTGAACCTGGGCAATGGTAACTCTCGCCGTAGACTGAACCTGGGCAATGGTGTCACTTGTATGTTTTGGCATGGATTGTGAAACTGTATGAGGGTTTCCAGAGGGTTGTTCACATAAGCACATTACAATGTGTAAAATATGACTTTATTAATCATAATCATAATTTATGAATAATCATAATTATCAAAACAATGGAGTTTCCAGGTGGCATTTACACAAAGTAGACGACATTGTGTGTATAAAAGTTGTAATATTCTGTAACATTCATATTAATAATTCATTAATATTCATAATTATTTTTTATGATAATAATAGGAAAAAATTATCACAAATTATGCCTACTGGACCTGTGATGGAGCTGTTCTTTTTTATCTCCATGATCACAGACACCGCAAATGTACATCCACATACAAACGGAGATATTTTTAACAGCACGAAAACAATTTCCCAATTAACGAAAACCACACTTTTTTCAAATATTTCCACTTAAATAACTGGTTATAAAATTCAGTTCTGCTGTACTTGATAATTTCACCATGAATTTCTGATTTGATCAAAAGTGGTTGAACTTTCTTGATAGTTTAAGATATTTTTATGGAAATAACTAAATTTAATATATAATATATCCTTTAATATGATTTTCCATGGAAATATGTGCAAATATGCAAGCAAAAGCCATTTCGTTATTTTTCAAGTCAAATTACAGTCATTATTCATTGCCACAAGTTCATTCTTTGTGAAATATCTGTTGAGTTCTTACCGGTGTCGAATGTCAGTTGCAGGAAATTTCTTGCAAGGGTGGGTGGGTCCCTTGCAAGAAATTTCTTGCAAGGGACACACCCACCCTTGCAAGAAATTTCCTGCAACTGTGAGCCATGTCCGTTGCAAGAAATTTCTTGCATGGATGGGTGTGTCAATTGCAAGAAATTTCTTGCATGGGTGGGTGTGCCATCGCAAGAAATTTCTTGCAAAGGACACACCTATCCCATGCAAAAAATTTCTTACAAGGACACACCCATCGATGCAAGAAATTTCTAGCAAAGGACACACCTATCCATGCAAGAAATTTCTTACAAGGGACACACCCACCCATGCAAGAAATTTCCTGCAAGGGACACACCCACCCATGCAAGAAATTTCTAGCAAGGGACACACCCACCCATGCAAGAATTTTCTTACAAGGGACACATCCACCCATGCAAGAAATTTCGTGCAAGGGACACACCCACCCATGCAAGAAATTTCTTACAAGGGACACACCCACCCATGCAAGAAATTTCTTGCAAGGAACACACCCATCAATGCAAGAAATTTCTTGCAAGGGACACACCCACCCATGCAAGAAATTTCTAGCAAGGGACACACCCACCCATGCAAGAAATTTCTAGCAAGGGACACACCCACCCATGCACGAAATTTCTTACAAGGGACACACCCACCCATGCAAGAAATTTCTAGCAAGGGACACACCCACCCATGTACGAAATTTCTTACAAGGGACACACCCACCCATGCAAGAAATTTCTTGCAAGGAACACACCCATCTATGCAAGAAATTTCTTGCAGGGGACACACCCACCCATGCAAGAAATTTCCTGCAAGAGACACACCCATCCTTGCAAGAAATTTCTTGCAAGGGACACACCCATCCATGCAAGAAATTTTTTGCAAGGGACACACCCACCCATTCAGGAATTTTCTTGCATGGATGGGTATGTCCCTTCCATAGCAGGAAATGTTTTGTCCATGTCTGAAGGCAAAAGCGGTTTTCCTAATTGTACGTTCACTTCATATTCACGAACTGTGAAGAATATTAATAAAGTACAAACATCAATCAAATTGTTAGTATACAGAGTAATTAACAGAAGTGACACAAACATGTAATTTGTTAACAGCAATTATTTCAAATGTTTATTCATAAAAATTTACTGAAGTTTAAAAATACCGTCAATATTATTCACAAAATTACGTGTCTAAAATTGTAACAATAACAGTGTGTCACTCTCATTTTTAAGATGGGTTGAAATGCTATATCTGTACCTTGAAAGCTTCATATGCACATATTTAATGAGTAAACTAAAAAATACCGCAATTATACGGTGTCGCTCACATTTTATCAGAACTGGTACATACCAAAGATCAACCAGAAAATAAGAATGACAAAAGCAAGTAAGGACTGCAACTTAGGTACTGGAGGTCATCTTTAGGAACATGCATATCAACTTCTATAGCAATAGGACAAGCAGATCCTACATACATAAGCAAATGTTAAGAAAAAATTAGCCAGAGCAGCTTGACAAAAAGAAAAGGTGGGAGAGGGGGGGAAAAAGAGTAGGAAAAAATATAAAAGGGATCTTTTAAAAAGGAATGCTACCTCATCAATCTTCTATCCCCTACCCCCTCCTGTATATCAAATGTTCCACCCCTTGGTTGACCATGTTTACATAAGACCAGCTGGCAGTATATTTACAACTTTGGGGATGTTTTAATTAATGCTATGAGTGCTATTATTCAAATGTAAACAGCACTTAAATCAGTTACAGATAGTGAAATTCCTTCCACTGTGGGGGGATTATGACATCTAGAATTATCCTGGATCCAAATTTCTCATCAGTTCTTAAGTTTCTTACATGCAAAAGTTGCAAAAATTGGTTCGCAATGAAAAAATTTACCTCAGCTCTGTTTTCAGGATCAAATTTTACTACAAATTGATATTAAACATGACAAAATTATGTTCACAGCCTTCGAAACTGTCTCACAACAAATCCTTGGTTGGTGTAGGTCATTAAAGGTCACAAAAGAAAATTACCTAAAATATAAATATTTGGGGGTTTCCCAACACTTTGAGCAGAAAATTTATCTAATAACATCCCTCGTGACTTTTGTACCAAATTACAAAGCTATCAGAGAAGTAATTTTGAGAACAAGTTTTCTTGACCAAATATGACAAAATTGTCTTAAAATACCAATTGGTATATTTCAGGACAATTTCCATATATCTTACTATTGTCATCCCTGGACATCTGTACACCAAATGTAAAAGCCGTCTGTCCAGGGCTTTAAAATGAAAATATTTTTTACGATTTTTGACAAAAAATAACAAAAATTGCCCCAAAACAGTAATATTTCCAATTTTGTCGTAATTTCAACAATAAGAAGGGTAACACCCTTGCAAACATCCAATCCAAATTTGAGAGCAATTGGGCTAGCGGTTTCAGAGAAGAAGAAATTTTACTTAAAATGAGAAAAATAACCAAAAAATTCAGCAAAAATATAAAATTCAAGATATCTTCACGATATTCATCAAACTGATTTGGATCAACCTTAGTAACCTGTATACCAAATATTGAAGCTATCAGATTAGTTATTCTTGAATAAAAAAAAAAAATTGACCAAAAATTCGGAAAATTGCCCCAAAATTACAAATATAATAATTTCAATTCAATTTGTATACACTTGACTGATGTCATCCTGAGGAACATGTATACCAACTTTCAGAGCAATCAGATGAGTGGTTTCAGAGTTCAAAATTTTTTGACTAAAAACTGAAAAAATTACCTGAAAAATAGAAACATGCAATTTCATCCTAAATTTTACACATCTGCTTTAGAATACCTAAAGGAACGTGCACAACAAGTTTCAACCCTATCTGACCAACGGTTTCCAGTTGATTTGGTTTGACTACCACCAAAGTAGAAGTAAATTTTATGTGCAGTCATCAGAGTCTGACCTGTAAAATAAAACACAAACACATTTTTTAAATAATGAGTTACAATGTAACAGCACTAGCCAGTAGGTTTGATTTTGGCACTGAGTGGATAATTGAATTTTTTTTTTATGGAAAGGTGTCTTGAAGGGGGAGGTTACCCAGCAATCTTTGGTTCATCAATTGCTTGGAAATCTCCTCTCTCAAACTTGCATGATTTTCAAAAAAATTTCATATGTTAATTGACAATGAGAGTATCCTACAAAGTATGTTTTCAAAATTTACATTAGTAGTCTACAGTTGTCTCTACACATGTGAGCTACGTCTGGCTTGGCTGGGGAATCTCTGATTGTACAAATCAGAATGAATCATGGGATATTTCTAGTACTGTGGACTGCATAACACCAGACACCGAGCACAAAGGTCTTCTTTTCTGACAGCAGTTTCAGTGTAGCTCAAATTAGAAATATTGGCTGCTATGTCAAATAATCCTCAAATACAGCTAATGTATTCCGTTTTACAGAATATCATCCAACTTTTGAAGACAGTTTTGCATTCATGTCATAAGTCATATTATACCTAACATTTTACTTTATCATTCCTTTGCAACAGATTTGGTCTGTAAAATTCAAGTGCATAATTATGTGTTCTCACTGACGGCAGCCATATTTGGCTTACAAGTCAAAAAGTATTTTGTTGTCAAAAACCAAATTGTGTGTTCTTTACCAACATTTGAAAATTTTCTGTGGCCACACTTTTTGGAGAACTTTGGCTTCAGTTACCTTTGATCTGAAATCATGTTAAAACAACTGTAAAAGGAAAGAGCTAAGGGGTGGATCATTTGACATTCAGGGGGATCTGGACCGGTTGTTGTACAGCACTGTGTCAGTGTTGAATTCACAGGGCCTGATACAGGTCGGAAAATTCGCATGATTTCAGGGGTGTTAATTTTTGTAAGATGGGTCAATTTTGATCACAGAAGCAAACAGAAGCATTACTGTGTGAACTTCGAAAAAATTCAGACCCTGCCACAGGCCTGTGTTCACAGCACTGTGTACAGTCCTGAAATACAGGTGCTGTGACAGGCAGAAATTTCAGAACCCTGTCACAGGTCTGTGTGTACAGCACTGTGGAAGTCATGTTCTCACAGCACTGGCCACAGACCTGTAATTCAGCCCCTGGCACAGCAATGGGACGTCTTTGCTGACACAGACCTGTGCCACAGGGTTGTGTCAGGAGCTGTGCAGGCCTGTTACAGGTGCGAATTTTTTTTGCTGTGTTCCAAAATGCCCTTTCATCTATTGTGCTATTCACAAATTTTTGTTGCACTCTTTATTAGCAATTTAAAATCAGGTGTTTTCAAATAATATGCAAAATTAAAATAACTGTTTAAACAAAAAAACCCTCACCTGGAAGCATCACGTTCTGAGTACTTTTCTTCAGTTCATCAGCTGTTGCTTTTTTCAGACATCCCTTCTTTGTAAGGGTGAAATCCCAAAGTATACACGACTCAACTGGAATAGTGTCCGTCCATGGCGTTCTGTAGGTTGCAATGCCATGATAGGCCTCCTTCCAAGTACCATTGTAACTGCCAACTAACCAGTTGATGTTGAGCTCACTGTTGTTTCTCTCTATAACCTTTGCTATCTGTGGCCTGGCATCATTGTCTGGAGCCCAGACTGCAATCAGCATTCCCTGGTCCACACTCTCAAAACTGTTCATTTCTTGTACTGCTGGGGCTTCCTGGGCTTTGTTTTGATTACCAATTGTCACCTATTCATCAAGAAGAGAGAAGTGCCACTTTTCATCATTTTTAGTTCATGAAGAAATTCAGTTATGCATGACAGCTGTTATGTTGTATGTTTAAGAAAAAAGGTGGTATGATAGCATGGAAGTATCTCTTCAGATAAGCATTCATTTTGAATGGGTGACTGATAAAATACAGTTAGATCTAATGATGGCATAGACTCCATAAGTGTACAAAGCACTTTTTATCATAAATTTCACGCTTTTGTAAGCCAAAACTGTAACAACTCTTTATTTATGGCTAGATTATGTTACAAATAATACTGCAATACTGTGTGAACCATTTTGAGCAGAAGCTTTGCAAAACACAATCCAGACAATACCATATACCATTTTAATTTTAAACAAATTTGTGATCAGTTTTACATTTGTAATTTGTAAAAATGTTTACACCATTGATCAGTGTTGATTTTTTTCACCATACTTGAAAGTATGAGATTTCTTGCCAAATGCTTTAAAATTAATGTTTTCCTCATAAATATCAGCAATGGAATATGCAAAGGCAACTAAAGCAAAAATTACTTCTCCAAATCTGAACATCTTCATAATTTAACTGATATTTTTACTTTTTAAAATGAAAATTCATGAAATTTCAGGTTTTCGGCTAAAGGGAAATCGTTTTCGTGCTGTTTTTTGTTGTCAGCCAATACTGTTTTCCCTAAATCACTCATCGGGCTCGCTTTCATTCCGCAGCCGTGAGTCGTTTCTGAGGTCGAATCGAATGCTGCCATAAACTTACACTATAGTGTACACTTGTCATGTAGGTAATCAGTCCACGCGCTCGTGTAGACGGGGTCGAGATGCCGTAGCAGTTCCGACAGTTAGGTCGAACAGTTAATACTCTATTTAAACCTTACAACTAATCAGTCAACAGATTATGCATAATCCCTTCCCTGGCCACTCCCCAAGTTTATTTACTCATCAGCTACTGTGTAGAAGTTGCGCTCTAAAAAGAGTACAACGTTCCCAAAATTCACCTTTTTAGCCTCATTTCGACCGTTGACACTGATTTCAATGAGTGAATATACTGTTGAAGTTGAACACTTTGATTTCACTATCTGGTTTTAGTGTTTTGTCGGTTGAGTATATGTTTATTGCCATTCAAAAGGAAAAAACAGAACCAATTTACTAAATCGCCTTTTTCTCAGTTCGGCATTTTGTCACATTGCAGCACGTTCAAAAGAGTTTAAAGGTATGGAAATCGATCCCAGGGCCTAGGAGTGGCACATGTAAAACAGTGTGTATCTTTGCGTCAGAGGCGGAATAAACTATGAGTGTCTCTATTTATCCAGGAAATCTTAATCCCGATTGCTATGTTATTTCCAGCCAACGTTAGGGACACAAAAACAACACGGGGAACGAACAGGCAGTGGCTTTGAACAAAATCAATGTACCCGGTACTTCACCAATATTCGTACCTTGACGCACTTTGAACATACCGGTAGCTCGTAACAAGGGACAGAGGAAAGCCCATGGAACTACGTGTACAACTATAACAGCCACTCATGTAGTTGGTGCACAGTGGAGATTTTTTGGCTCAACAACTTTGACGGATGATGGACTGACCTTTCCCACTGCAAGCCAATTATTATCTTACTCGATTCAGCACAAAAGTTTCGTATGGACTGTTTACGCGGTGTTTACAGTTGTTACGTGGTGGCAAATCCTAGTCGAATCGACGACTGCTGCGTAAACAGTCACTGAATAAACTGTGCACGCATTTACGAGCACTGGATATTTTTACCGTTTTTAATCGAAAACCGTCCGTATACGCGTATGACGGTGACAAAAACAACACAAGGAATCTGGCATACATTGTTACTGAATTACTTTGACCAAAAAATTCACCTAAATTCCGAACGATGATCATACAGAACTCTGCAGGTTTCCGGACTAAACGACCCCAAACCGACCGGATCTCAGTCAACTGTACTGGGCTCGACGTCTACTCTGTCAGCGTCAACTCAAACTTTCATTCCAGACAACTTTACCCAACAAACTGGCAATATACTAAATTTACGTTGAAAAAATTCAAACTGTGTATCGTATTGAAAAAAATCTTACCGGGGCCACGGAGCAAATTAAAAAGCCAACAAACCCCAACAGAAACATTGGAATGATCATTAGTGTGCAAGGTCGCTGTATTATATGTCAGGGTAACTAAAAAAAATCTAGCTTTTTCAGGACGGTGCAAAAGGCGGGGCAGAATTAGACAAGATTACGACCAATGTTTACCGCCGATGGTACATAACGTACTGTTGATAGCAGGTAGTTCGGTGTCCAGTGATAACACGATTCCTAATATACACGGCTGTTGATTTGAACTGCCTCCGATCGAAAATTGTCAATACAAAGACATGATGTCAATAATTTTGCGAGATTATAAGTACCCGCTGTCTTCTCGCCAAATAGCTGCGATCAAGATCATTATGATAGAAGTAATCGACCGCCGAATACCTGCTTGCTGTTCTTATACACAACGTGTAAAAATGGGTTATTCCTGCTGAGAAATACGACAGCAAATATTGCAATGTGAATTTCTTACTATCTTCCTCGCAATGATTTTTTCATCTGTGTCTATTTTACCATGGTTACTGGACCATTTCTGACGATTTTTACTGACAAAGAATCAGTTCACACTTATCGTGGGAACACATTGCAAACACGTTCAAAAAATTTTCATCACATGAAAGATTACCGTAATCTCCGTTCCAAAGATGTAGGAATGTATAATTGGTTGTTTATCATGAACAATCCCGAACTGCAGCCTCTAAATACAAAATGATTTTTCTTCTGAACAACAACTGTTCCCGACAACTTTACAATCGCACTCCGGTCATTACATGACGGTTGTAACCGTACATGTGCTGCCGCCAATGGAGAATCAAAAAAATCAAAAGTCAAAAAGTATAGAAAAAAATATCAATATCCAAGCAATGTAAAACAGAGTAATTTTGATAAGGTCAATTTATTGTATATTATAAAAAATCTCCAGGCCACTCGGAACATCGTAAGATTATGATCTCACTCGTTCGAATACTACACTCACTCGGATAGGTAAAACTGGGAACTCAGATCGTTAGATACTGCTTCCGCCAAGCGAATCCGCTTTGCTAAAGATGGTAAAATGACCATAATTATTATTGCTAGTCTCTGTAAATTTTGCCGACTATTCGTTAGTAGTTGTCGAATTTATTGAGTTTGTCCGAAAACTATTTCAGTGAATGGCGTAAGGTTCAAGACATGTGAGTGCGAACGCAATATCGATATCGGGAAAGCAAAATCAGTCACAGACAATCGAGGAAGAACATAAGAGTCTATTACATGTAATCTGCGAATTAAATGAATCCTAGGTTACTATTAAAGTAAAAAGGGTAATGTTGTGCCCTGGTTGGGAAAGAAAAATTGATCAAAAAAACGTCAGATAATATTAGAGCAATTTAGTAAAAAACAAGCTCAGAAAAACGTGTAGACTGAGAAGAACGACATCACGTACGGCGATCTTCAGACCTTTCATCATGTTTCAGTCTGAACGTTCAACATTGATGCTATAATCTATTTCAAGTGTCTCTTTTTGGTCAAATCCGACAGAGATGAGTGAATCGCGGTTTAGTTTCATCGCCCCGACCCGACAGGAAATAATGCAGCTCATGGGCACCTGCATAATCGTGGCATGAACCATAGGTTTCTAGACGTTTCGGCACCAAGTCGTTTCGGCCCAAGACGTTTCGGCCTCCCGATTTCAGGCCCCAAGTCGTTTCGGCACCGCGACCCAAGACGTTTCGGCACTGCTCAGGGCTATCTGAGGGAACTAATGCTGGAGCGTAATGTTGCACATCCAAACACTAAAAAAGTAGTGTCAAATATAATAACATGCTTCACTTTGTGAGAACATAGTAAGAGACCGTAAGAAAAAACATATTATTTTCAAATCTGTGTCATAAGTTTATCGATAGCAATAGCCGCTGACACGGCAAATGTTTGAAAGCGGTGTCAAAACAGCACGGCAAATGTCACACAAATGCACAGAAAAGTACTGGTCAGAACGCACAGGTCACGCTTACGATTATGACGGGTCAGTCAATCACTAAATAGTTTGAAAAAAAATCGAAACAGGGATGCCGAAACGTCTTGGGTTGCGGTGCCGAAGTGACTTGGGGCCGGAAATTGCGAGGCCGAAACGACTTGGTGCCGAAACGACCAGTTACCGAACCATAGACCCTAAAAACGTTTTTAGGGTCTATGCATGAACGTATCCAATGGGCGTCCACTGCCTCGGCCATTGACCATGCATCGCCAGCAAACAACGGTTTTAGACGTCACGAGAGCATTCTTTTCGCACTCTGTGAGCGGTTGAGTGATTTGGGTAGGCAATTGGATTTGGATCGGACTCGAGTTGATTTCGGTCGAAAACAGTATGAAAAGCAGTTGTTCGTGCTCCGTCCAAATTAGATCCGCATGTTGCCGGTTTTGTCCGTGGCAATCAGCAGAGCCGTGGTGGGAGGCCGTATAACGCCGGGAACACACGGCATCGTACGTAGGGCTAGGTCACTATATACTTCCAAAAGAGATCTATCATAAAATATCGTACTGCAGGTCAACATACACATCACCCATTCATAGCCTACAGGTACACAGATCAACAAACAAACAGGGAGAGGCAATCTGCTTGAAACCATGAAGCAGTCCGTTTGTGTCTGAACTCATCTGAGACTCGTGTTGAGTAACCGTTGGTCAAGTATTTTGCTCAGTGGTAAGAATCGTTTATTCATTGTTGCCATCGTAATCGATCCGATGTACACATCAAATGTTTGATCGTTTGCACCTTTTCGCGTCCCCTCGTGATTGGCAGCTGTTTGAATGCTTTCATCTATTGTTCTGTGGACGCTTTGAACACAACATCGAAGCAGTTTGGGCATCAAAAATCAACTTAAAATGGAAAAAATGAGAGAATTTCACCAATAAGGTGATGCAACAAGTATTCACAAAACGTAATATGTTGGAACAGTGCTTTAATTTACACCATGGTTGTTGAAAGCTCCAGATTTCGGGAGCATTCGTAGATGTTGTTACCGTACGCCACTCATATTGGATTATGAATGCTCAGGGAGATAGGGGGTATTTATAGGCTCCCCCTGCCTTTAACTCGAGAACGCGTGAACGGAAGTTCACCAGATTTTCACAGACGTTTGTCAAGTAGGTTGTCTCCAAAACCGTGTCTCAGTTTCTTTATGAAGATTTTTAAAGACGAGTTATTGCTGCTTAATTAGGCGGCATTGTAAGACTAATCGGTGGATAAACTTTGACTCAACGATGTGAAAAAACTAAGGCCTTTTTCAAAAATCTGAGACACGGTTTTGTAGCCAGTATTCTGAAGACCAGTTGCCCGTTAACACCTAAACAATAGCCCCTCTCCGCTCAGACTTAAACTTTTTTACGTGAGACCACCCATTTTCTTTACACTTTCACTAAGATCTTCAAAAAAATTCATCGCACACTAATTTTCTTGATAAAACAAAAAAATTCATAGATATAGCTTTCAGGTGATATATAATACTGGGTAAAAGTACACATCTTGATGGCAAAATTCACGTTTGAAAATAGGTCGTCGCAAAGGCGGAAAGCTACCTTAATGCAAATAGAATGACTCACAAGGCGAGGATAGTAATAATGACAGACTGACATTCACAAAATCGAGAAGTGATCTCAGTCGTACTGTTTAAAAAGACACTAAATGGCGTGACGATTAAGAGACTGGATCGAAATAGAATCTAATTTGTTGCATACTTTTTGTGAGATTTTTGGATTGTTTTGGGTCGGTTTGATTCGGATTACGCTTTCGTTTTGTTTTGCATTGGCTCTTTGTCTGTCTTTTTCCTGTTCAGAAATCACTACGTCCACAGCAACGTCAGAAACACATGCACTATTTTGCATAGTTGTTGTTGTAGTTGTTTCTTTATTCCTCCCCATTAAAGAGAAGAGTTACAACAAACAAATAAACTCATACAGATGCAAAGTAAATGAAAAAAATAAAGATGTTATACATTTGAGATTATTCAGCTTGAGATCATTCATTCAGCTGAATAAGCTAAAATGTTCAAACATCTAAAGCTCGTTTACATCAAAAAGATATTGATAAGTTATCATATGCGATGTATTTGGTTTACCACATCGGACGATTACCAAGCATCCAAGCACGCACTTATAAAATCAAAGGCAAGTTCTTGGAATATTTCGTATTCTTGTGGTTGTTGAAAGTTGTGGTTGTTATCTTGTAAAATACAAGAAACAAACCAATATCGTCTAAGTTAAAGGCGGAGCCTCCCTTTAAAAGGGCACCAACCTATGGCGGCGTTCACTGTGTAAGTGGACACCAAACAGGCAACATGAGGGCACATGCTCCAGAAAATGCCACTTTTAGTTTTTTCGACCGCAAAAACGCTGACAGACTGCCAAGCAGTCAGCACGAAGCTGCTGCCGATCGAAACTCTGTGGTTATATTCAAATTCTAACGTGACTGGAAGACGTTTTTTAAGGAAATTTGAGAGTGGTGCTGGGGAATAAATGACCGTTTGCAATTTGAACTGACCGCCAATCAAACGGTTATATAAGCTCTATTTGCAGGATTAGCAAAATGTGACAAAAGATTGAAATCAGTTTGGGTAATTAATGTAATAGAAATCAAACATCGTACTGGACATGTGTTTGACTAGGAGGAGAACTCAACTAATGCGAAAACCTGGGATTGAAAAGTGCGGCTTTAAATAAAGTAACAGCAAAATGTACATTAACCTTATCAAATACTGTTGTCAAAAAAGCATCTCTCAATTCAGTAGTGTCAATACAGGAAGTGAGCAAGTGGGTTAAATGATTTTCTACAGCACACTGACATTTCGTACATAGACGTTCTGCTGGTAACGCAAGAGCTGCTACAATTCTATGAATAGTAAACCTGTGATGCGGGAGGTTAGGTAATACAGTATATAAATAAAGAGGTTTGATATTTTTGCGTAGTTGAGAAAAAAGAGATAAATCTTCTATTCCTTCAAGCCTTGTCTCCAAGAAGTATACTTATTTTCATTAATAGCTTCCTTTACAATAGTTTTCAATATTGCTTTTGGAGGAAAATACCCTGTTACACAAAATTCATCAAAAAACACAGGTTGTATTTTGACAAAATTCTCGTAATATCAGGAATAAGTCCCAGATAGTTTTAAACAGAAGCATGATTAAATTCAAAAAGACGTAAAAATATTCATTTTCTTATGGCTGAATTATCACAGTTACAAAAGCATTCCAAAAAACGCAGTTTCACGGTACAATAAATTACCCACAATGCTGTTTGATTTGTACCAACGACATTACTTTTCTTATAACTTTTTCAGCTGTTCATAAAAACAATAATGTGAAGTCTCACGATAATTGATTAATTATATTTATTAAAAGTACGTTGAAATATTGTAGTATAAATTTCAAAGAAACCGTCAATTAACCATAAAAGTCACATTCTGCAGGTACTACAAATGTCACAGTTTTGGGAAGCAAGTTATGACCAACTGAAGGGGTCATTCTCTGAAAAAAGTTAGTATGTAAATTTCTTTTGTCTTTTCTATTTGGAAAAAATCAATATCCTTTTGTTTCATAAAACAGGTGCAACTAGTCTCCCTACTTTCCATCAATTTATTCTGTATGGCTGAGGACACAATCAGTGGAAAATTTACGAAAATGCTATCTCCTCTCTCAATCAAGCACAATTTTCTCAATCCTTAAAAATGGGAATTTAGATAAAAGGTGTCCTTAAAAGTACGTTTTCAGAATTTGTACAACTAGTCTAGGAATTTGTCCACACATGGAAGACATGGTAGACTTTACAGGGGAATCTACGTTGGTACAAATCATGATGCATTATGGGAAATCTCTAGTACTGTGAGTTTGCAATTATCCATGTAAACTTCAACTGATATCAATCCGAAAGCACTTTAAGCTAAGTCAGTGGGTGTTCTGACAGGTAAACCTTGGATAAATTTGGCAGCATAACGCTGACACTTTTCAAGCATTTGCAGTTCAATATTTGTGATAGTCCATAGCTCACAAGTTTGTAAGGCTGCTGGAAGACACATGCGTTTCCACACTTCCGAGCTTACAATAGGATTTAGACCGTGCGGTCCAATGCCAACACTACGTAAAGAATTAATTAAACATCTAGCTTTTTTACTAGCTGAAAGTGTACGTTCCATTGTTGATAATGTGTTTGTGATTTGCATGCCAATAACATTGATGTCATTGACATCTTCAAGGCGACAGTTATACAGAGAAATATTTCTATGCTTACACAGTCTTATGCGTTCTCTTTTACTTTCTCCAAAACAATGATTTTGCTTTCTGACAGCGAGAGTTTTAATCTCTAATTAAAGCAATATTTGCAAACTATGTCTAGTATTCTGTGGCAAGTGGTGCGTGTAGTCGATAAAATCGAAAGGTCGTCAGCTAAGGCAGGTGACCCTACAAATGACGAACCAATATAACATCCTAAACCAGTAATTTCCAGTTCAACAAACAAATCATTTACATAAATTAAGAATAAGGTAGTTGAAAGAACGCTACCTTGTCTTACACCTTGGAAAATTGGGTAATTATTTGACACATAAGTACCAAGAGCGATTTGACAGTTTTGTGCATGAAACATGGTACGCAGAATTCGCCAAAGTTTTGCATTGAGGTTCATGGTGTATGGCTTGTAAAATAAACCATTCCATCATATAGAATCAAAAGCTTTATGAAAATCTAGGCTACACATGAATATTTTACTGCGTCTTTCAATATGGTAATAAATTATCTCAAGAATGCAAAAAGCTGCAGTAATGTTGCTTTGGCCGGATTGATAACCAGCTTGTAGGGAGTGCGGTATTTTATTTTCAATTTGGCAAGGCTTTAAGCGTTGAGAAATGCATAATTCAAATAATTTGTGCAACGATGGGAGTAATGAGATTCCCCTATAATTGGAGACGTCAGAACTGCTTTTGTTACCACCTTTAAAAATGGGTACAAATACGCAGACTTAAAAGAGGAGGGAATATATTCGACAGTAACCATTGCATTGAATAGGCGCATCAAGCAGTTAACTAGAGATGGTCCCCAAAAAATTATGTGTTCATATGTTAGGGAGTCCGGTCCTCCAGCTTTCCCACGTTTGAGTTTTCTAATTGCACATAAAATTTCTTCAATTGAGAAAGCTGTTGAAAGTATAATCTCGGTATTGTTATTGCTTTCTTCTACAAGGTTGTCAAGTACGTCATCAATGTGAGTTTCAAATCATTTGAAAAATTTTCATCTTCTGTTGGCTCGTACAACTTTTTAAAGTGTTCCGCAAAAGCATTAACAACAGAAACAGGCTCGAAAATTGTAGTAACGTTCGCTTTAAAGATAGGGATACTATCTCAGTTGTTTTTCCTACACAAATTGACATTGCGCCAGAAGAGTGCTTCATTGAGCTCGATAGAATTTTCAATAAATTCGTACTTTTCACGTTCGTCGTTTCGCTGTAGACGTCTCAATTCACGCCTAAACTCTCGTTTTGATTCTTTATAATTGTGGAAAGTAGCATGTTGCAGTCTTCTCGGTCTTCCAGCTTGAATCCATTTATTACGCAACTCCCACGCTTTTTTGTGAAAGGGTTGCACATCTTTCCAATAAGGCTTTAAGTATGGTTTGAAACGAGTGGAGGGAATATTGTTGTCGGCAGTTTTACATAGAACGTTAATTAATTTTGATGAGTAGCGATCAATGTCAACTGGACAAGACAGTATTTGTTCAGAGAAGTCGGAAGTGTCTAATTTTTCACGTAGTGAAAAAGTGTACGATTTGACCAAACTAAGCGTTTTTTGGAAGGAGCAAAATTCCTATTCTTTTCGTAATGAATAAGCTATGAGAACAGAGAATTTCGTAATGATCCGAAAGATTTAAAGTGTCGTCGTCAATTACTTTACACATCGTCAATAAATCGATAAGGTGAAGTGGAAAGAGGACAAAGCCAATGGTCGACTTGCTCCGTCAACCAAAAGAGCAAAACGTTTCGACTGAACCAGTGCATAAGTTCAAGAGATTTGCTGGTTGCAGATCGCATGAGTCTATAAATTGACTAAGCGTCTTTTCACGTGTTGAGGTTGGGAAACCTGGCATACGAGGCCCAAACAAATTAGCATTGAAATCACCAAGGAATATGACGTCACCAATAGGTGAGTTTGTAGAGTAAAGCTCTTCCAAAAAGTGAACATAGTCGACATGAGAGTCTACCGTGTAATTAACAGGCGGTAGATACACAGCAAAGATAAAAATAAATTTTTTCAGACGTTCACAGTTACTACTGTTAATTCGCAGACCAATGACACGGTCATCTTCTAAGTTTAAATAATCAACAGAAGATAACTTGGACTTTCTAATGAGGAAAGCTACCCCACCTTGTACACGTAAAGAGAAGTCGGTAGTGCTAGCATCTAGAGCTCTGTCAGTTACTCCAAATGAAAGTAAAATTACAATCAACAGTGTTCAGAAATTTCAATGAATGTGGAAAAAGCCAGTGTTCAGTGATAGGCAGAATATCGATATTTTGCAAAATTTTAGTGAGGTGAGGAACTTTAGATATAACACCACAGACATTCCAGCAACCCAATCGCAATGCATATTGTTGTGGTACAGGACAAGTCATTAACAGTAAGAGAGAAAAAAGCAAAATTAATGGAATCAAGCTTTTTGTAGCCTTCATCAGTGTTTATACGATAATCATTACTTGTTTTATCTATCTGTGTATTATTTTACTTCATTTGTTCGGAGAAATTTTGCTCTCCCAGCCATGGCCTACAGAACACATTTGGCGGCCTGAAGTTGTCGGCAAGGAGAAGTTTAACTTGATTAAAGGATACATTTATTTTGGCAGCGACAGCTCCTTTGCGTTTGCTAGTGATAACTCTTATCATGGTAAACTGAATGTTATTTTTGATCAATAGTCTCTCAATCTGTTCACGATTAGTGCCCTCCTTAATGCCTCCAACGTACATTCTACGGTCTCTGAGCGAACACTAGTAACACCCTCAAACTCAAAATCTGTACGGCTGTTGTCGGTAGAGTTCTTGTCACGTATGCCACGTGGACGAACAGAAGTGGTCTGTTCAGACCATTCAGATACAATATCAGTGTTAATTTTCGAAGTCTCCTCGTTCCTTGCGATAGTAGACGAATCTGTTGACGGCACAGGTAATGATCGGGCTTCCATTGCGGATGCCGCAGACACTGACGCAGCATCCGATGTCGACTTTCTTCCTAGTGTACCTGGCGCACTGGTTGGGTTTTCACTGTTTTGCAAATCCTGCGAATTGAGATTCTTCGTTGGCGCAGAAGTCTGTTCAACACCAGACGAAATCAAAATGTCGCTTTCCGGTGATGCCACTAAGTTAGTGCTCGCCTTGATGTTTTCAGTTGATGTCGTTGTCTTTTCATTCGGCTTCATAGCCTGATCAGATACACGTGATAACTGGGTAGATGCTAGACACGGACTAGGCGACGTGGATACATCTACTGATTGACGAGGAGAATGTTTAGTTACTTTCTTTTCTGGGCTTTTCAGTTTCGATAAAGTCTGTTCATTCAAACTGCGTTGGTGGATTAAGTCCGTTTGAATTTCTTTCACTTGTTGATTTATGAGCTTTAGTTTCGATTTAGAATTTGCTTCAAATGCTTGAGTCTCACCTCGAATAGCGTCGATATTTTTCGTTAAACTGGACACCGCTGACTTCGTATTTTCCACTTCTGATTTGATCTTGCTAGAAGACTTCTTGAGTAGTTCAGTTTCTTTTCTGAGGTCATCAACGTCTTTTTCGTGTTGCTGTTTTAATGTCAGAACTTCTGCCACGAGCGATTCGATATTGTCTGTAGTACACGTGTTTTCCTTATGGACATTCAAAACGTCGCTTCGAGGCTCGGAATCGTCTTCGTTTTCTTTCCCGTCAGAGTAGATAAGATGCATGGTTTAACTCGAAGTTGTATGCCCTTGTTTTAGTAATGGGGTAATAATGGCAGGGTCTTCCTCGTAGAGGTACTTGCAAATGTCGTAGCAATCCTCCAGCAGTTTCTCGCTGACTGTGGATTTTGAATTTTTTCGGTTGAGTCTGCGTGCAAGAACGCCAGCTGGACACGCAGGCATCTTTTATGCCAGGTTGAAAAGGTCATTACGTAACTTATGAATTTCATCGACAAAGTTGTTCATTTTTGCACAAAGATCTGCGACCCAATTTGATCTTGGTAGTCGATGAAATTTATCAAGTGCGTATTTAGTATGCTTCGAATGATAGAGTTCACGATTCTTAGATGGAAACTGTTCACAATCATCATCATTACTGTCATGTGAATCAGTGGCAGAATCTTCACTCACCAAAGCCTGTCCATCACCGGTCGACATTGTGATGCAAATTAGAATCGGTAGAGTTGACTTTTCAGATCCTCAGATTCAGATCCTCAGATCCTCAGATTCAGATCCTCAGATCTCAGACCTCAGATCCTATATCTTCAGACGCAGATTCATAATAAAAATTTCACAATTTTCAAAATTCGATGTAATATACTGATAAATAAAATATAATTTAGATTTGAAAAGGCTTTAGAAATTATTTTATTTCTATCTTGAATCTTGAACTTAAAAACTTCGATCTCAGAATCAGAACGTCATCTGTCGAAGACAGGGTGCGCAATGATTCCACTTGTTATGTCATCACGTGAACGTTCCCTCATAGAGATAAACACACCCGCGCGCGATCGAACGATCAAGACCGCGACGATCATGTAAATGCTGGCTATCGACAGTCCGTATTTTACCATCGTTCGTAATATTTATGGCGAGGGAATATAACTAATCCATGTTGGAGGCCAGTGACCCGGGCTAAATCAGAATTCAGGGGTCGGAAGAAGCAAGTTAGTTAATCTGTAATTGTAGACCCGTGTTCGTTGAAACTTGTTGAGCGAAAACGTTTATGTAGACTTTTTTGTTTTCATAACTGCCTTGTACATGTCATATTCAAATTATTATTTTAAATATTGCAATCATACTGTTAATTCGGGTATTGTAAAAGGCTTGTAAATTCGAATCTGCATCTGAAGTTATAGGATCTGAAGTCTGAGATCTGAGGATCTGAATCTGAGGATCTGAAAAGTCAACTCTACCAATTAGAATCCACCATTCATGTGTCTTGACAACAAATTGTAGACAAGATCCTTCAAAATTTTCCCAAGTAGAAGGAAGGCAATGTCCAAAATACAACAGGTCAAAGCACTAATACTTCATAAAAGATATCAATCCCATTCGAGAACGAATTGGCATAGATAAACGAAAAAAAGTTGAAGAAATCAAGACACGACGTGGACACGATGCGTGTCTCTCTCACGTGTCTCGCGTTCCTATCGTTCTATCGTTCACCTGACGAAAGGCTCTTCTTACCATACAGAACAGTGAGAGAAAATGTAATAATCAAATGAAAAGTTACTTCTTAGAGTTTCCACGAAAAAGGTAAAACAATACACGACAACTCCCCTATGACATGTTTGAATAGGATATGCAGCCGGGAGGAGTTTGGAAATTCATACTCCGCTTGGAATTAAGGTGGAGCTGCACGTTGCCAACACAGATTTTTTCAAAGGAACATTTCTAACCTAAGACGACAAGGAAACCCCCTCATACTATATTTTCAAAAAGCCAAGACTCTTAAGTTTAGTACGGTAGCAGTAATTTACTCGAAGGATGAAGGGGTGTATATTTGGATAAAACCTCAATTTTAGTATTAATGATAACAATTAATTGAAAGGGATACAGTCGTCGGAACTGCGCTCAAAGGTCGTATGGGTCGTATGGGACCCATACAACAAATGTTATTACTGTATCCAAGGCACGATGGTGATTGATGAAAGTTAAAACATGTCTGTCATAATCTACATCGTAAGCTTACATGTTGCAGCTATGATGATTAGGTGCATCTAGATATCGTGCACAAAAAACATTGTTCGTAAACAAGAAGATCGCACTGGCGCAGTTCCGATGACTGTTTCCCTTTCAGTAAAAAAATTGATACTGTCTGAAATGTAATATTTCAGTTAAAACAAGAATATATGTAGAAAAAACGACTATTTTTATATTGCATTAGATATCTTTATTCTACAATAGTATGGGTTGAAATACAGACACTCAAAAAAAGTGTTTAAACATGATAAGGAAAATTAAAATGCCTCTTATTCAAATGTAAGAACTCAATTAGCAAACAAAATACTTGTTTTGTTACACAGTATTTCAAGAATATAATGTGAAAAATTTAAGAAAATTTGACCCAGCCAGAGTAGAGTTAAATCTCTGGAAATCTTGAAACCGGCAGAAAAGAGAAGCAAGGAAATCGGGTGATTTGCATACATTTGCATAAATTAACACTTCTGTATAACGCAACTTACGACTGCTTGACAAGCTAAAAGGTGAGCACAACAAACGTTTTAATCTTGGGTTAACAAATCAATTAAAATTGAATGAATATTTGCAAAAAGTTGGTTTTGAGCAAAGTCCGCTGTGTTATGTGCAGCGCCCTCTTAAACGCGACGACATTGATATTCTGATCAATTAATTTGATTATTTCTTGCAAAGCATATCGTTGATATTGGTGAAATGGTTACATTTGAGAGGGAATAGCTGGAAAAATTGATATAGGTTTATTAGTTTTGTTCTGTTAATCAAAAACATTTTCTTGTTTTTTCTCCTTAAAAGTGTGTCAACATTCTAAATATTATACTTGCCCGCTTGACGACACTATGAATATAAGACATGCAGTGGTATTGTGGAAGAATAAATTGCAGTCCTGATAAAAACTTATTTGGCACAATAGTCTTCTGTTGTATACATACATACAGAGACAGACAGCATTGGCAATTTTAACACTAACTTCTGATAGCCAGAAATATTTATTTATTTGTTCATTTATTTATTTATTTATTTATTTTAACAGAACAAAACGATCGAAAGTTCTCTGAAAGTCACAAATTTGGGAAAGATTAATTTGTTTGCAACAGTAGCATGGACAGTCGGTATGAAGCATAGGTTGTAGATTTTTTGTCTTTTTGTTGTGTTTTTTCAACTTTGTAGCCCCCTCCCTCTCCTAAATATTTAAAAAATAAATATTTAAACATTTAAAAATAAATATATATGAATAGTGTCGTACTTCTGCCATACCTTGTAAAATAGCTATTTTGAACGTAGTCTAGTGAAAGATTCGTGTAGGTGATCGGTCATAAGGGTCGGAAGGCGGAACGGTCAAGGCAAAGATCAGATTGATGGTTTCATGGATGAGGGCGCCCTGTTCGTTAGGAGAGCCGCTGAACATATATGCGTTATGAACAGCCAGCACTTCACAGCTCAGCAGCTAGCAGCTCGCGTGGCATAATTGATTTCTCAGAACAAAGTCTCCGTTACGTCGCGGTTGTTCTGGCTGTCGCATACCACGTAGCGTTGCAGTAGACTTTAATATCAGGCCGAACTCTCGCCATGGAAGCTAGTCCAGATCTCTCCGCCCGATTGGATTGACGGATTTATTCGCGAACAGGTAACTATGTGCATGTGGACTAGCTCGCATTTTAAAGCAGTGTCTGTCTTATGTATTCCCTCCTAAAGATAGGAATTCTAAGGTCATATGGGTAATCTTGCGTTTTTCCACAAATTAACTGGGAACTCTGGGAATAGTGAATACCAAAGTGACAGTTTCGACAAGGAAAACACCTGGAAAAGCCCGAATGTTGCTATTAATATTATCATTTCTGAATTTCGATAGTAGAAACGCCCACTCGAGTTCCCCTTTTGTACGCCCAGTTTCCATACGAAAGTGGCGATGAATAAGAGGGCTAATGTCAAAGGACACCCCCTCATACTATATATTTTCAAAAAAACAGACTATTAAGTTTAGTATGGTAGCAGTAGTTCACTAGGAGGATGAAGTAGGTATATACTTTGGGTAAAAAACCTCAATTTTGGTATTAATGATAAAAATTAATTTAAGTCACAAACGTGACGCTTTTTTCTAAAATGTAATATTTCATCTTAAAGAAGATTATATGTAGAAAAAACAACTATTTTATTTGCATTATCTTTCCTCCTAAAATGGAATGGGTTGAAAGACTGACACTCAAAAAGCGATAAGATCATGATTAGCAAACTTAAAGTATCTCTTTTTCAAAATGTAAGAATTTCATTAATTGCAAAACAAAATACTCGTTTTGTAATAGTATTTAAAGAACATAATGTGAAACTTTCAGAAAATTAGACCCAGCAAGAGTGGAGTTAAATTCTTTGGAAACCTTGAACTTGGGAGAAAAAAAGCCAGGAAATCGGGTGATTTATGTATATTTGCATAAATTAACACTCAACTTACGACTGCTTGACAAGGTAAAAGATGAACCCAGCCAATATTTTAATATTTGGTTAACAAATTAATTAAAATTGAATGAATGTTTGCAAAAAAGTGATTTTTGAGCAAAATACACTGTGTTGGATGCAGCGCCCCCTTAACGTCATGACAAGGTTATGAATTATCACTCTGGTATCTTTTGCCAATGTTTGAAAATGCTTGGGCCACGTGAAGCTGCTTGCAGCCTTAATTTTATTTGCAATTTTTGGTTCATAATGTGACATATGTCAACGTGTAAACACAACCTGTGAAACGAGTGCTACATAAGTGCCTAAGAAAGCCAATAGAGCTAGGGTTCCGATGTGCAAATTTCCCTTGGGAGGGCGCCTTGCAAATTCTTTATGGCAAACATCATGACCACTACCTGTTGTGAACTTTTCAACCTGGCGTCACTTCTATAATGGCAGACAAGAAGCAAACGTTCGACTTTGTAATAATTGGAGCTGGCAGCGCTGGTTGTGTACTCGCAAACCGTTTGACGGAAGATGCTGGTATCAGTGTACTGTTACTGGAAGCCGGTCCCGAGGATACGAAACCTGAAATCCATATTCCCATGAAATAGATTATCAGTATAAGGTAATGTCTAACGCCTTTGTAGGACAAAGAATGACTTCTTTGATGTTAGAAGGGTCTGTAGAAACAAAAGTTTGATCTTTACTTCTGCGCTGAACTTCTGATCTAAGTTACCATAATCAGATGGCCACGACTGTCAGTACATCAAAAGATTAAATACAATGAAAATGTTTTACACTCGCACATTCCTTACACGTTTAGATATTTGACAGGCTGTTTGTTCGACTGCCAGTAATTGTTCACGGCCATTGAACATGTACCACGGATACAAATTACCTTTGTCGAGCATGGATGAATGGTAATGAGGTCAGCCTTAAAGTTACCTCGTGTGCACTGAATTGCATGAACTGAAGCTAGCTATTTCTTATGGTCTCTTACAGACAGTTCCACAGAAGCATGCATGTTTCGCCATGAAAGATAATCGCGCTGTGTGGAACAAGGGAAAGGTCAGGAAGGAAATGGTTCAATTTATGACATCTGCTGTGCAAGCGGCAGACGTACCTTTGTATGAAATGATAAAAAAAATCATATTTTACAAAGGACAGGTTCATGCGAGCAAACTACGATAGTTTAATGAGCATTTTTGATCAGAGTAATTATGATTCGTAATAGATATTTTACTTACGATAATAGAAATGCTTAAGTTCAGAGTTATCATCACCTGTGGTTACTGGAATATTTTCCACTGATACGCAAAAAAAGAAATAAAGACTTTATAATGTGGCATTAATGACAAAAAACTCCGGGTAATATGTTCGTTTCCATATTTAACAGCTAGGCTAGAGATTCGATGGATGGTTGCAGCTTATAGTCAGTAACGCGGAAAAGAGACCTACCAGTCCACCATCTTGCACAGGCCATTCAACCGTGGCCTTGTATTGATGACCCTCTCCACTTGTAAAATGCACAATTATAACCCTTTGTTGACCAAGCCAAGGTTGTTTCACGTTCACCGCCACTATATATGAATGACCAAATATGAATGCCACACTTGACTATGCTTGTATCAGTGCCCATCGGCCATTACTGCTCTTATCCTCTCAGCCAACGCCAATTGCCACCATTTCATAAATTTCTACTACATGTACACTGACGTCCTCATCATATTACAGGGAGAGAATTTATCAAATGTTATAAAATGTAGGTCTTGGTGGATCTAGCAGTATCAATGGAATGCAGTATGTTAGAGGATGCAAAGAAGACTACGACTCATGGGCAAGACTTGGAGACGAAGGATGGAGTTACGATGAAGTACTGCCATATTTTCTAAAATCTGAAAACAATACAAAGTAAGTAATACTAAGGAAATCAGTACATTTCAACTGAATAATAACCTTGCTATACAGCGTCTGATTTGATACATAGCGCACTGACAGAACGTTAACATTGAAAACTGGAGTTAGAAATTATTGTCAATGGCCATTCTGATTGCTCATAATTTCACTCACGGATGGGGATTATATACCCTGGAGGAGTAGGAGAGATTAAACTGATTTTTGTAATGCCGTAGGATAACGACACCGTAATAAAATAAAATAAAGTGAAACCTGTATACCGCACAGCGTCACTGATTGTATTTTAATATTTCTTGTCGATGAACTCTTCAAGTTCCTACGCTTTTAGAATTAGGTCTTGTTATTTACATCAAAGTCTCGTCGCTCATCACGAAATGAATCACTCGCCATAGTTTTCAATGCTGCTGATGACACTAAATATACGGTCAAAATTTAAAATACTATTTCTCTGTCGAAATAGTGTTTAGAAAATACCCTCTGCAGTCACCTTTCCGAGCCAGCGAGTACTAGACTATCTATTTTCTTGTCACGCGACGTGTTCTGGCGAATAGCGACATGGAATAAGCATGTGGCATTATATATATATATATATATATATATATATATATATATATATATATATATATATATATATATATATATATATATAAATGGTTGCCTGATCAATACTTCAGAATCGCTTTAAGTTTATATTTCAACCCATGGTTGCAAATACATGGTATGCTTATAGATTGTATTCGACGAAAATAAGGCAACTATCGTAGTGATCCTGAAAAATGGAGAAACTGGTGTTGTGAGTGTGAATAAGTAATCTTATCTGCTGGTTCCGTAGCTTCTCCACATGTTTGTAACTGTTTATTTATGTCTACGGATAATGTGCTAGGCGGGGAAAATCGTTTGACATACATCTTGCAAGTAAATGCCATGGCATGTTAAGTAAATGTTCATGAAAGCTTTTAAAGAAAATTCTGTATTTTTGGAAACACAGGAGATTGTTATATTTCTACTAAAGCAAATCGTGGAATACAAAAATGCCAAAATGCAGCTGAGAAATTTACAGGTATCATAATGGTGAATACGTCTGCAACGAACCGAATCTCTTTATTGTCTACATGATAGATTTTAATGTTGTCTGGTGTTGTACCAAAGGATCATCTGGAAGAGTTGGGAATACCTGTGTTGTGTGACCTTCCAGTTGGTGAAAATATGCAGGTAAATAAATCTTAAAAGTGGCCAAATACAGCACAGATCTTTCCTGGTATGTCATGGTCGTGAGGCACAAACGTTTTGATTGGCGAAATATGTACTCCAGGGATTATATTCATTATTCGTTGGTACCGAGGAGTAAATGCATTTTATGTAACATTTTTAGCACAGAAGTAAACAAATAAGATTAAAGTAACGGTCTGTCTTGATTTGTTACGTAGGATCATCTCATGACATTTGATAGGCACCATGCAAGTGGAGGCGGCATTTCTAAAGTGAGTCTCTTCTATGTATTCCAACGCATTCTCTTTCATAAACACGAATACAAAATAGAAAAGTTTGCAAAGTATACTGGTGGGATGACGGAAAAACCACCTAAAAATTTTACTGATTCTTTAAATTCAAAATTGTGATTATCCCTGTTTAAACCGAATGAGGAAAACGCGGATTCCTGATGTTCACAATGGCGAAAAGTTTAAAACGTCATATTATTAAGAGGCTGAAGTCAAACTAACAGTAGACGAAAAGGTATCGTAAATTTTCGATAATTACGACTGAAAAAGTGTTCCTAGGCGTATCCTACGTTATCGCATTCTACGACAACCAAATTATTGAGTGTCAAGTAGAGTCATTTCTGTGACATTGGACACGCTGCACCAAACGTAACGTCAGTTTTAGACTCGGTGAGACATAACGCTTAAAGGATTAACAAGGATGCTTTGTAGTTTGATTTTGTCTCAAAAGTAATCAAAGATATTTTATGTATTATATAACAACATTGCCTGTCTTCACACTCTCTCGAATCTGGCGGTCATAAAAAAAACCAAGGTAAGTTAAGCTTAATGTGGACATCTGATAAATAATAGAAGATACAATTGTTGATATTAGGCCAAAAAAGATAATTTCCGGTCACCGCGCGCGTTATTTCAGAACCTGCGCATCATGGCTTTTTAGGGAGGGTGGGGTTACATACTCATAAGTATAGCTATCTTTGATATTCCTGTTGCATGCCGAAAATGACAAAACAGAAAACTGAAGTATTATGGAGCCAGTGATAAAAGACAACAACAGTTGCATCAATAGTGCTAAACCAGTATTGCTAAGAATAAAAAAGAAAGGAAAAAAAAACAAAAAATAAAAACAAAACCGCGTCGCGGCATCACTTTTGCTGAATGTCAAGGACCAGGAGCAATTTCTTCTCTTGTGGCCTTAGAAAGTGGGATTAAAAAAACTTAGATATGTCGCAGGTGCCAAATGTGAAGCAGGATGTGCTTTTCGACTCCGAAACAGCTGATTAATCCACCTTTTAAAAGGAAAGGTTTAAGACCTTTCTCTTCAGTGATTTGGCTACCTATCTTGTGTTGTCCAGGTCTTTGTTGTGGTTATTTGTTATCTGCTGTACGTTTTCCTGAATCTGTCATCATTTTAATAGTGACGATGAATTTTGGGATCTCGTATCGATAACACTTGCGATGCGTTTTAAATAGTCTAAAGAAATTATTTACAGATTCGCAGTTAGTTTTTGGAGAGAAATATCACAGAAAATATACTCCGAACTATTATTTGTCTTAAAATGTTCAAAAGACTCTATTCGGGAAGGCATCGTATTGACACCTTTCTACAATATATGTAAATGTTCTGAAATGGAAAACTAAAGAGAGTACTGTAATTGTGATTATGATGAACATAGTTGCAGAGTTTGAATGTGCGATAGTCATTTGCCAAGTGCATTACATTGCAAACCAACGGTGACATTAAACACCGGTAGAACATTTCATAAATTTAAATTGTTCTGAATCCTTTGCTGACTCCATTAACCTCGTTTACAACAGGATGGCATTCCCTGGCCCGATATACAAATTGCCTATTTGCCTGTTTACTACAGTTTCGGACCCAAAGAGAAGGAATCTTGAATATTCGTGACGAGTAAGTACTCCATGTCCTTTTAGTAAGTGGTTGCAATTAATCTCTGCTGCTATACAAGAGGTAATGTAAGCATTCGAATATTTTGTAGAAGGATACACGAATCGAAAGCCATTAGAACACATCCGGGGACAATATTGAAAATGCAAATAAAAGAGAAAGTCATCATATTGTCATAGGCTAGTCAGGTTTATTTTCTTCCGATAATAAGACTGTAGACTGTACGACTGCCGGCTGTGATCTGTTAATTTTAATACAGGTTCGATGAAACATTGGAGTATGGAGTCAGCGACGAGAAAATAGCCACCAAAGAAGGCCTGTGCATCTTCGCAGCTCTATTACATCCAAAAAGCATCGGCAACTTGAAACTGAAGAGTAAAAATCCACTCGATAAACCACTGATAGATCCGCGCTACCTGGAAGACGCGGATGACGTGCAAACGATGATAAGGGTGAGTAACAGCTACTGCAGGGAATACAAGAATACTAATACCTAGCTGATGATGTCAATAGTAATGTCTATAATTTTGTCTTGCAGGCTAAACGATTTATCCAGAAGCTAGCAAATACTAAGGCCTTCAAGGATTATGGGTAATCTATTGAATTTTTGAATTTATATAAGAGAGAGAGAGAGAGAGAGAGAGAGAGAGAGAGAGAGAGAGAGAGAGAGAGAGGGGAGAGAGAGAGAGAGGGAAGAGAGAGAGGGGGGGAGAGAGAGAGAGAGGGGGGAGGGAGGGAAGAGAGAGGGGGAAGAGAGAGGGGGAAGAGAGAGAGGGGGAAGAGAGAGAGGGGGAAGAGAGAGAGGGGGGAGAGAGGAGAGAGAGAGAGAGAGAGGGAAGAGAGAGAGAGGGAAGAGAGAGAGGGAAGAGAGACACAGACAGACGCAGACAGGCAAGCAGACAGACAGACAGAGACAGACAACAGACAGACAGACAGATTTACAGAAGTAGCCAGAGAGACAAAGACAGACAAACAGAAAGCCATGGAGAAAGACAAAGAGGCAGACAGAGACACAGAGAAAAACAGAGATAGAGACAGAAACAGACAGACAGAGAGACAGACAGAGACAGTCGGACAGAAGCTCGAATGGACGGACACAGTCAAAAACATAAAGGCTGGTTGATGTATCTGAATGAGTATAACATGGTTTACATAAGACTGAAAGATTCGTCGCTCGAGGACGCTCTTTAAGCTCCCGTCATAGCGACCCTCGGACGACGGATCTTCCAGGCTAGATCTACATGACCAAATACGCGATCGTTAACAGTAAACATTAGGGGCCGTCGATAATAAAAGCTGACGCACAAGAAACGTAATTCCTTCGTTTTACTTGAAACCCCTCCCTCCCCCCTCAAAACGAAAGTTCTTATGCGAAATCAACTTCATATTATGATGCTGTTTCTGACAAACCCACACACACCTCTGCGATCCGCAAGCCCATGAAAAAACACCGGAAGTTCACATTAATTACTAAACCTCCACTTTACGCGTTTCACTTTTTAAGACACAGAACATTTAATGTATTTCGCATGTAGGAAAATGTTTCGTGTATATGTTTCACGTTGAAAAACGTTACAAGTTTTATTTAACATTTATGTCTTTTTGTTGTCATTCTGTTCTCGAATATAGTATTGCAATATGCGTTCTCGCTGCAAAGTCGCATTTCGAAAACAATAGACGAAAATCCTTATGCGATTTTGACGCACACAAAACGAAATGAGCTTTTCCCCCTCCCCCCTAAACGAAAGAATTAGGTTTGTCATGCGTCAGCTTTATTATCGACAGCCCCTTAATACGGGTAGGGATACCCTACTTCCCTACTTAGTTATCAGAGGATTAATTTTACAGACCTTCCTTTCCTACAATGGCACCAGCTGGATAAGATAAACGTAACAATGGAACATTAACACCTTGGGGGATTAAAAGTCTGCTGTTTGTCACACGGGTTGGTCAGGCAAGGACCAGGGTGTCAGGTACCATGCAAGTTAATGTAGTCTGTCTGTAATGAAGTATTGCAATTCATGGCTAAATTTCCTCTGTGGTTATTTTTATAATACACAGAATAACGCCATCGCATTTAAAGTTCGACAACTGCCCTCATGAGTTTGATAGCGACAAGTATTGGGAGCACTATATTCGTCACCTGACGTTAACGGCTTGGCACGTGTGCGGCACATGCAAAATGGGAGCCAAGGATGATCAAACAACTGTCGTGGATCCATCTCTTAGGTGAGGATTTACATGATCATTATTTTTCCCAAAACTTTTAAAGTACCACTAATGGCACTATTGGATATACAAGAACGAGAGGTATAGAATGACCTCAAAGTATGAATAATAGGCATCGTTTGTTTAAAGTTTCTACATGATTAAATTTTCTACAAAAGTAAATATTTTGATTTAGATATAACGTGTTTATAGGATTTTGCTGTGACATGTTCTAATTTAATTCGTTGGATAAAAGCTCTTCTTCTTATAAAATTTCAGAGTGCGGGGTTTGAAGAATGTTCGTGTCGTCGACGCCAGTGTTATGCCTCATTTGACCTCTGGCAACACCAACGCACCAGTCATAGGAGAGGAAGGAGCAGATTTAATCAAATAAGAATTAGTGTGACCAGAAGATTTAGAACATAGTCCGTAGGTGAATTCAGTGCAGTGTTCAATTACAATGACCAAGGTAAAGCAAGATCGAAACCCTTTATGTGAGGAAAAAAATGAAAAAGAAATTAAGTTGTGATTACTTTGTTGCATTGAACCTAATCTCTATCTGTAATTCCTCCTTTTTATATCTGCAAGAGAGGCCCCCTCTTTGAACATCTTTAATAATTTTTCTCCTAACAAATTATTTAGTTGTCTACGCTTCAGTAACATTTATCATCACAGTGTCAAATATTTAAGCAATAAAGCACCCTAGCTATATGGCATACAAAGATATTTTAATCAGTTCACTTCATATATGCATTCGCTATCGCTGGTGCATATATGTCGTACCCTGGCCAAAATCTCGTGATATACCGTCGGTCGTTGTGCTTTATTGCTTAAACATTTTCCTGGGTCTGAATATGGAAGATTGTATCATTGTAATGGTGTTTTTGATATGGAAGATTGTATCATTGTAATGGTGTTTTCAATTGTTCTAACATTCCTGTGTGACTTTAAGATAGTCGTGCACCTCTAACCTTTATTATTTCTGTTATGTAATTCAGGACAACTGATGCAAATAAAAGTATAAAACAATAAGCAATCGGTTTCTTAGTATGCAAGACGCACACTTAGAATTTGGATCGCAGATTTTTGCATACACTTTTTAAGTGAAAAGCAATCTGGAACTTTTGCAGTAGTTATAGATTAGCAACCTATCCGTCCCTATCACAGTCCCTCATTCACTTTGCATGGGGCAATCAAATAGATCAGATAATAGACGCAACATAACCTTGGTACAACTTATTGTAAGATTATCAAATGACAGGTGCATGACACAGTGAAAAATAGAAACAAGGAACCTATGCACAGACCAGGAAAGATCAACCAAGCGCATATGTGTGTGTACACATATGACATAGCAGTTGCACTTGGTGTGGCGATCCTTCTTTATTCTCACCAAGGACTACAATTCTCACCATATGATGGGAAGAAAAAACATTTTCTCATCCATTGCAACAGATCCTCATCCATTGCGAAAAACCATCTCTTTTTTCGCCCCAGTTTCGCAATATTTCCCCACAGTGGGAATTCGGTTTCGCTGGTTACTCATGAGTCATGTGTATCTGAGTATGTGTGTGTTTATCAATCATAACTCCTGCCGATACAAAAATCATGTACAAGAGAACTTTGCAATGTCAGTCAGGTTTTTTTACCATAATAGATAAAAATAAGCGAGTACAGGAAGTTTGCGAAGCTTATTGAGTCTGGTTCAAGCTAAGTTTCATTCTGCATTTGAAGATTTGTCAAGACATAATAATTCATCAGAGAAATTCAGATTTCGCTAACTTATCTTTGTATCTTAACATTACCTCTTTGTTCGAAGCAGTGTTCTAAATTTCGTACCGGCACATACTGACGTAACGATTGAATCATCACCTGTTCCTCAGAGCGCCCTCTATGCTTCTTTAAGTTACGACACACACGTAGTTTTCTCCCGCTACTGTCCTTTAGGGGCCGACATTATTTACGTCCTGCGGGGTCGGAGGAATTTCATTGTAAACCCCAAAATTTCGAGTACCCCCCCCCGCCAACCATGATGAAATTGAGTAACCCCCTCTCCATAACTCAGACATTTTGACTGACGCCCCAACCCGCCCACTTAGAAAAGTTAAATACAAATATTTGTAAAATGTTCAAAAATACAGCACTAGTAAAGACATTTCAAATCCTGATGTTCCCTGCTAGATTATCATCGTTATCTTATGGCAGTTGAAAAAGGTGAAACCAACAAAAGAAAATTCAAAGTGACAACAAAACACAGATATAACAGCTCAAGCTATAAACAGTATCCAGCCATATTATAAGATATTTGGAATGGGCAGAATTTGAAAATACAGTGGGGAGGGGCAACATGCGAGACGTTGAGGGAAGTATCAGAGGGGGTGTCCCCAATCTTGAATGGAAAATATTGAGGAATTGATGTGTGCAAAGGTGCAGTCTGGAGCACTCTGAGAGTTGTTTTTCTTTTTTTACTAAGTTAAACAGTTAGAACATCCAAAGGGAGAGAGCATCGAAAATTTTGAGAAATTGATGTGATATGGTGCAATCTTTGAGGTGTTTCAATTTATTTAGCACTCGGTAAAATTGTTTGAAAATGATATTGAACACTGATATTTTTATTACACTTTCTGCTTGATAAGTTTTGAGTCTCAATACTCAACAACCCCACAATGACAATACATTATGCAAAAAAAAAAAGTTCTCGGTTTGCCAGAGGTTGAAGACGAAATAATATACAGGAATGGAAAATCTGTGACCTTCTTGTGTGATTTCTCCTCAGCTGCCAGCTTTTAATGAGAAACCTGAATACGGTATGGTTAAGTGTCAAAATGGTTATTGAACTGAAGTCAATTAAAATGTGTTTTGTGACAATAAAGGATGAATTCACAACAATGCAGTTTTGCCCGAGATCCAGTGAAAAAAACGAGAAATTGGTGTATGCAATGGTCCAGTCTGGTGCAATCTAGAGTAGCCCCCTTCTTCCTCTCCATATTTTGGGCAAGTTTTCAATATTTTGAGTCACCCCCCCCCCACATTCTTCCGATCCCCAGGCCATAGATAATGACGGCTCCCTTCTGTCCTTTAGGGGACACGAACGTCATTACAATGGCGGATCAGAAGACAGCGTTTGACTTCGTAATAAATGGAGCTGGCAGTATACACATATTGACTGGCCATGAGGGCAACAGGATTCGTCTGTACTCCGAGGGACTGTGAATCACCCCCAAAAACAGACTGTTTCCCCGAGGCCGAAGGCTGAGGGCAACAGTCTGTTTTTGGGGTTGACTCCCAGGCCCGAGGGGTTAAGGACATATGCTGTTGACCTCATGGCCAGTCAATATGTGTTTTATAACACACCTCATTCCCGGTCATGCATAGGAACATACCATACACAAAACTTGTCCCATGTTATATGCTGGAGTGGTTCGGCAAGAAAAGTTTTTTCCCAGCAGGATCGCAATACTTCTTCAAAACGTTCAATGCACCTTTGATTATCGTTTTCGTCGAGTCCTTGTTGGAAACCAGAGCATTCGGTTCTCTTCCAAAAAGTAGCGGATACACCTAGCAATTTATCCACTATCGTTTTGATCGGCCGCAGACGACATCTTTCTTTACATTCCGGTTCTCGCATGCGCCAATATCGTTTTTGACGTCAGCGGGCATCATTTTTCGGAACTGATGCCTGGCAGGCAACAGTTCCAACAAATGATGCCTGATGACGTCGTTTACGTGGATCAGCACAAAATGAACGCATCCCACCAAATTGGCGAATTAGAACACAGACTGCGGATGAGGTGTGTTATAATGGTGACTGTGCACTCGCAAACAGTTTGACAGAAGATGAAGGTATCAGTGTACTGTTACCTGAAGCCGGTCCTGAAGATACTAAACCTGAAATCCATATTCCCATGGCAAAGGGGTTTAACCTTGGTACTGAAGTAGATTGGCAGTATATGGTAATACAAATTGCTTGTATGAAAGTTACTATTTTTCACATTTTCAATGACCTTTGACCTGCCATACAGATCTGCAGCTATTAAAGCTATGGCCATATCACATTTTAGCCTATACAAGAGTCCGAGAGGGCTGGTGTTAATCGAACAATTTCAGGGATGGGACCAAATTGCACATCAAAATTTTAGGTTTGCTGTTGGTCTTTGACTCTCACACCATACTCTACCTCATTAATTGTGCATATATCTAATTCTTGGCTTGTCAATAGAGCTAGAGGTTGATTTTTGGTATATAGGGATAAGTATGGAAACAAAGTTTTTTGAAAAAAAGATTTCGCATGACCAGCCACTTCCTATAACTCATTAATGATGCACATACCTAAGTCAGGGCTAGCAAATAGAGGTAGATTGCTGATGTTTATTACAGGGGGATAACTGTGAGAAGAAAGTTAATGTCACGTTTTCTAGATGACCTTTGACCTTAAATATGCATAAATTCCTAAACAAAACAGTAACAACGAGTGCTACACCCTTCATATTCGGTATGATAGGGGACCTTACGGGGCAACATTCTGTACGTCATTAATTATGCGCATATCTAATTCTGGGCTAGCCAATAGAGCTAGTGTTCCGATGTGCAAATTTCCCTTGGGAGGGCGCCTTGCAGATTCGGTACGGCAAACATCATGACCACTACTAGTCTGGTTACCTGACCCATTTCCCCGGTAGAGGGCGTGGGGAAATATAGGGTCAGGTACCGGCTAATGTAAAGATGGACGCTATTGGGTTAAAATAACACAAGCTGTGATTGGATGAAAGTAACACTTGTAACTTTTTCTCATCTTTCTTGGGTTTCGCACTTTCAGGCTCACTTGACACCAACTTCTTGTTGGTACCACAAAGCCTTGGAGGTTACAGACTTTCTACCTCCATGATTTAGCCACTGTGATTTAGCACACCTCTTAATACTTTTAGAACGTCGACATGATGCCTGGCATTTTTCACGAAATTCGGACACCATTCTATCCATCGAAATCAATCGTCGTTCACAGTTCCAACAAAGTTTGCTTTCAATTAGCTGTGATATCGCAGCAGTACTTGTGGCGTGTATCGAACGTGCTAGGGTCATTGGGGTCACGCCACAGTCGGCGATGACCTCAATGACCCTAGCGCGTTCGATACACGCAACAAGTACTGCTGCGATATCACAGCCAGCCTTCAATCACCTCTATTTCCCCGTACTTCTAGATTATTCCTTTCAGTTTATGTTTCCCGTCTCGTGTGCCAATGTTTTTGGTTCGGATACCAGTGTTCGAACATAATTCTGATCCAGCCGAATTTTGACCGGCGTTTTCATGTTAGCAGCCATATTTTGTAGCATGTTCTGTCAGGTGACTAACCTCCGCCATCTTGAACAAAATTCTGTTCAAGATGGCTACCCGGTACCTGACCCTATATTTCCCCACGCCCTCTACCGGGGAAATGGGTCAGGGAACGATAGGGGTAGTGCGCGCGACAGGGAGCCTGTCACCTGGGAAATGGAATGTGTCATGTGGGAATGCTCACGTTTAGTCACGGAATATGAGATCAAAGGTCATAGGCCAGGCTTTTGCGCAAGCGCTTCCCTCAAATAACTATTGCTGTTCGTACATATCTATACTGCATACAACTGTACAGTCTTCTCCGCTAGGTGACAGGGTACCGTACGTTGTGAGTTCGAACCCGATTGAAACCACCACATTTGTTAATAGAGAAAGTGCATGAGCACAAAGTGAGTATCATTTTTTTTGTCATTTGTGATAGACTTGTAACAGAAGGGAATGAGACGCAACAACTGTTGCAGCACTATATGACTTAGCTGTGGGTCCATAGCTGTGGTGTTTTCAGACGGGATTCATGCCTTTTACGGGCTGGTTTTGACTTTTACGATTTTAACCCCGCCACCACAGCTGTGGTGGCGGGGTTAAAAATCGGAAAAGTCAAAACCGGCCCGTAAAAGGCAGGAATCCCGTCTGAAAACACCACAGCTATGGACCCACAGCTATATATGACTATGACTTATCTATCTCATTCATTTTACGTGGAATGATGAGACTCGCAACATATCTCTATTCATAATAATGGTTTTGCTTATCAATGTTTTCCTTCATGTTATTCCTTGGTGACATATTGTATTTGAGCATTGACATTGACATTTTATGATATCCATTGACATTTAGAAAATTTGGAGTTGCACACCTGTCACATGGGAATGAAAAGGCTCTCAACACATCTCCAACCGCTAGCATGGAATTATCTATCAATGTTGATCTTCATTTTCTTTCCTGGTGACATATTCTGAATCATTTTGAGCATTGACATGGGAATCTTGTTGTACTGATTTACATTTAGAGCATTCAGAGTCACACACCTGTCACGTAGGAATTGAGAGTCTTAGTCTACACATCCCCAACAACCATAATTGTGTAACTTATCTCTGTTTCCCTCAATTTTCTTTCTTGTTGACCTATTCTGAAACAATTTGAGCATTAATATTGGAATTATGTTGTATTGATTGACATTTAGAGCATTCAGAGTCATGACACACATGTCACATGGGAATGGAGAGTTTCTCAACACAGCTCCGACCACAATATTTTATGTCTTACACATCTTCTCATATCTTTTAAGTTTTCCTCACCTATTCTGAACCCCTTTAATTTATAGCATTTGAATTTTGTTGTATTACTTGTAATTTAGACCTTTGGGAATCCCACACCTGTCACGTGGGAATGGAGAGTTTCTTAACACAGCTCCAACCACAATATTTTGTGTCTGACACATCTTTCCTAATTTTTAAGTTTTCCTGACCTATTCTGAACCCTTTTTAATTATTGCACTTGAATTTTGTTGTATCACTTGTTATTTAGACCTTTCGGAGTCACACACCTGTCACGTGGGAATGGAGAGTTTCTCAACACAGCTCCAACCCCCCTATTTTGTGTCTGACACATCTTTCCTATCTTTTAAGTTTTCCCCACCTATTCTGAACCCATTTAAATTATCACATTTGAATTTAGTTGTATTACTTGTAATTTAGACCTTTGGGAGTCACACACCTGTCATGTGGGAATGGAGAGTTTCTCAACACAGCTCCAACCCCCATAGTTTGTGTCTGACACATCTTTCCTATCTTTTAATTTTTTCTGACCTATTCTGAACCCCTTTAAATTATCACATTTCAATTTTGTTGTTTAACTCGTAATTTAGACCTTTGGGAGTCCCACACCTGTCACGTGGGAATGGAGAGTTTCTCAACACAGCTCCAACCACAATATTGTGTGTCTGACACATCTTCTCATATCTTTTATGTTTCCTGACCTATTCTCAACCCTTTTTAATTATTGCATGTGAATTTTGTTGTTTAACTTGTAATTTAGACCTTTGGGAGTCACACACCTGTCACGTGGGAATGGAGAGTTTCTCAACACAGCTCCAACCCCCCTATTTTGTATCTGACACATCTTTCCTATCTTTTAAGTTTTCCCCACCTATTCTGAACCCATTTAAATTATCATATTTGAATTTAGTTGTATTACTTGTAATTTAGACCTTTGGGAGTCACACACCTGTCATGTGGGAATGGAGAGTTTCTCAACACAGCTCCAACCCCCATAGTTTGTGTCTGACACATCTTTCCTATCTTTTAAGTTTTTTCTGACCTATTCTGAACCCCTTTAAATTATCACATTTCAATTTTGTTGTTTAACTTGTAATTTAGACCTTTGGGAGTCCCACACCTGTCACGTGGGAATGGAGAGTTTCTCAACACAGCTCCAACCACAATATTGTGTGTCTGACACATCTTCTCATATCTTTTATGTTTCCTGACCTATTCTCAACCCTTTTTAATTATTGCATGTGAATTTTGTTGTTTAACTTGTAATTTAGACCTTTGGGAGTCCCACACCTGTCAAGTGGGAATGGAGAGTTTCTCAACACAGCTCCAACCCCCCTATTTTGTGTCTGACACATCTTCTCATATCTTTTATGTTTCCTGACCTATTCTCAACCCTTTTTAATTATTGCATGTGAATTTTGTTGTTTAACTTGTAATTTAGACCTTTGGGAGTCACACACCTGTCACGTGGGAATGGAGAGTTTCACAACACAGCTCCAACCCCCATATTTTGTGTCTGACACATCTTCTCATATCTTTTATGTTTCCTGACCTATTCTTAACCCCTTTTAATCATTACATGTGAATTTTGTTATAACCATTGTAATTTAGACCTTTCGGAGTCTCACACCTGTCACGTGGGAATAGAGAGTTTCTCAACACAGCTCCAACCACAATATCATGTGTCTTACACATCTTCTCCTATCTTTTAAGTTTTCCTGACCTATTCTGAACCCCTTTTAATCATTACATGTGAATTTTGTTATAACCATTGTAATATAGACCTTTCGGAGTCTCACACCTGTCACGTGGGAATAGAAAGTTTCTTTACACAGCTTCAACCCGCTTATTTTGTGTCTTGCATCTTCTCCTATTCTTTAAGTTTTCCTGACCTATTCTGGACCACTTTTAATTATTACATTTGAACTTTATTGTATGACTTGCAATTAGACCTTTCGGAGTCACATACCTGTCACGTGGGAATGGAGAGACTTACATCATATCTCCAACCATTATGCATTACTTATGCATACATGTATCATTTTTTTTTTCATTTTCTTTCTTTGTGACCTATTCTGAAAGCGTTTGAATATTGACATGGGAATTTTGTTGTATCAATTGACATTTGGAGCTGTCAGAGTCACACACCTGTCACGTGGGAATGGAGAGTCTCAACATATCTCCAGCCACTATAATGCTGTGACTTATTCTTGATCTCCTACATTAAATTTATGTTTTTGTGAGCTATTCTGAACCAGTTTCAATAATCACTTTGGAATTTTAGTTATCTATTGACATTTTTAACTGTCGGAGTCACACACCTGTCACATGGGAATGGAAACTCTCAACACTTCTCCAAACACTATAATGTTGTAACTCATCAATGTTCTCCTTCATTTTATGTTTCTATGAGCTATTCAAAAACAGTTTGAATATGACATGATAATTTTACCTATCCATTGACATTTGGAGCAGTCGGAGTCACACACCTGTCAAGTGGGAATAGAGACTCTCAAAACATCTCCAACCATTACCGGTAAATGGTGTGACGTATCCATGTTCTCCTTCATTTTATTTCTTGGTGAGCTATTCTGAACCAGTTTGACCAATGACATGGGAATTTTATCTATGCATGACTTTTTGGAGCAGTCGAGTCACACACCTGTCATGTGGATATGGAGACTCACAAGACATCTAAAACTACTATATTGGTGTGACGTACAAATGTTCTCCTTCATTTTATTTTTAAGTCAGCTATTTTCAACCAGTTTGAGCAATGACATGGTAATTACATTCTGTCAATTTACATTTGAAGCATTCAGAGTCACACACCTGTCATGTGGGAATGGAGACTCTCAACACATCTCCATCCACTACAGTGGTGTGACTTATTAATGTTCTTTATCAATCTAAGATTGTAGTGTGTGATCTATTCTGAACCAGTTTGAGCAATGACATTGGAATTTTATCTGTATTGCTATTTAGCCCAGTCGGAGTCATACACCTGTCACGTGGGAATGGAGTCTCTCTCATACCACATAAAACCTCATAATGACCATCATCCTTGCCACTTATACCAAAACTTTCACAAACAGTGCATGAATCTCTTGTAACAATACTCAGCAATCATGTAGATATCAAGATAATGGGAATTTTAACATTCAGTCAATTTAAAATTCTGTGAGCAATAAGAAATAATGATGATGTAACTATGCACACACCAAACATCTTTCCTGTACAGCTGATGTGTTGTAAGAGTATTTTGAAGAGACATTGATTTGAGAAAGTAATAGTGCATTTTATCATACACTTTAACACCTCTTACCATCCCCCGTCAAAACATCAGATTTTCATTTTTGTAAATACACTACACAGGTATATTAAGTTGTCTTGCTATGTTTTCTTTTTTGTACTCAGATTGGCAGTTGACTATGTAGACGAGGTACTTTGCAAAGAAGCAGTTGTCTTGTGTCAAGAAGGAAAGGCACAAGCCTGGAAGATGCAGACATTAGCTTTGTATACCGTAGTAATGGAGATTTTGCACATATGAACGTTGGGTGAAAAGTTTTGAGCCTAACTACAGAGCGATGCCAGATCAATGAAGCTTGGTTTGAATATATTTCAACTCTTCAGATGACAACCTAGAAAAAGGACAAACTATCAATGGAGAGTACTATTCTAACCTGTTGAGGGAGTTTCGGGAGGCTGACAAAAATACGACAAGGGAAAGTTGAGAAAAGGTGTCTTGTTCCATCCGGACAATGCTCCACCTCACAAGTCAGTCATTGACATGGCAACAGTGCATGACTGCGGCTTCAAACTCATTCTACGTGCCCATAATAGTCTCCTGACCAGTGGTACCCTCAGACTTTCATGTCTTCCCCCACATGAAGAAATAATTAGCTGAAACGCATTTTGTATTTTCAAGGCAATTTTTGTCATTTTGGTCAAAAATCTTTTTCATAAAAAATAATTGTCATAGCTTTGATATTTAGTATACAGGTTCAAAGAAGTTATCAACATGTAATATATTCAAAATATGATGAAATGTACAATTTTGTAATTTTGGAGCAATATTTGCCATTTTTGGTTAAAAATTGTGTTCCTAAAAACCTGCTTGTCTGATAGCTTTGATATTTGGTATACAGGTACCTACAGGTCACCCTAGTGTGATATATTGACATTGTGATGAAATCTTCTATTTTGTATTTTGACACAAGTTTTATCATTTTTTGTCAAAAACTTTGTTTCGCAAAAGTTACTCATCTGATAGCATTTTGTCAAACTGCCTGTATAAGTGTCCACCTAGTGTCAGAGACGAATGGCAAAGACACTGTAGGTATAAACGACAGTTTTCTATGCTTGCTACTAATGAATGTCAATATGGATCTGTAATGAAACATTCTTCTGTCATAACCAGTGTTGCGGCCAGGAATTTTAGATCAGGGACACTGTGTCCCACTACCATTTATTTTTGGGGACATTTTGTACATTTTGGGGACAACAAGCAGTTGTCAATCAAATTTTGCATATTTTGTAACACATTAGTTTCACTGAACAAAATTCAAGATATCGGGACCGTGTCGTTATGCTTGAATTTCAGGCAGTTGAAGCAGTATAGCATATCTGCCACAAATCAGAGCTCAGACGGACTATACAGTCAAGCAAATTATGATATCAAGTGCAACGTTTTAATTACTTTTAATCATATTGCTATCTCCGAAAGTATGTTGTGTAAGCCTCAAAATTATTATGCAAAACAAAGATCATTGCCAGTAACAGATATTACTTGTAGACTACGCCCATCACAGTCGACTCACGAGTGCGCCCGAGGTGACCCGCAGTACGCAAGAATGCGGGACAACAGGTTCCTTTTTGGGGACATTGTCGCAAGGGCGCGTCCTGGCGGCAACACTGCATAACAATACATTGTATTGCCAAGGGACCTCTGCACTCAGTATATATTTGGTGTTATGCTATGTACGTTCTCTATACTGTCCATGCCTAAAGTAGCTACAGGGACTTTGACCCCATGTTTCATTGTTCTCCTTGTGTAACGGTAGTTCTAGTCTGTTTGTACATCACTGTATTTACACAAAATGAATACAACCTGAAAACTCCTGCTTGGTAAGCCACGACCATGTTGTATTACCTATGTGGTCCAGTATTTTTAAATAGCTCAGACGTAGTGCACTCTGACTCAAAATATTTAGCTATGAAGTATTCCATATGTACTTACATATTTGCTCTGCTTCAAATGCATGATTGACATAGCTACGTCTAGAACACTACAGTATGTATTTACAAAATGGGAACACGATTAGAAACAAGAAGTGACATAAATGTGAAACACAAAGTTCAGTTCTAAAGAGAACAAGTGATTGATCTTCATGAAACTTGTGGAAAGAGAATTAGTTGCACTAAACTGTTAGCAGAACAGGAAACAGGCAAGCTGTGTAATTGAGGAGTTGCCAACAATGTCAGGTGTAATTATTGTCTAGGCTGTAAATGATTTAAAAGGGAAACTCAAGCAAATTGCTAAAACTCTGTAACCACATACCAGATTTTGTTGAAACTTTGTATGCTGGTTCTTTATGGTGATTCTAGTTACATTTGTTCAACTTGTGGTTAAAATTTTGAAAATTGTCTTTACGATATTTTTTTGGTCACAATCTTCTCCTAATAAAGTGTTCGTCCAATTGCTTTTAAACTTGGTATGCGTGATCCCGAGGTTTGCCTTTGTACGATATGTTCAAATTGTGGTAAACTTTTTAAATTTGTATTTTTGGGGTATTTTTTTGCATTTTTGCTCAAAAAATCATTTTCTTTGAATTAACGATTTGATTTATTGTAACTATTATTGTAACCATCAATATTAGTGAGATTGAGTGTATGAGTAGCACAACAGGAACCTAAACTCTTTATGAACTGAACAAAATTAATGTGATTGAAGTTTAAGCGCATCATGTTACAAGTGAATGCAAATTTACCATGCAGTAGTCAATCAGTACCAGCAAATACCCGCCTTTTTTAATGTAGGATAGTTTTAAGACTTTATAAGAATACAGACACACAATTTTGACAAATAGAATACATTGGTACTATGCAGGGTCCATAACACTCATGGAAAGTCCTTGACAATATTTAAATGTTGAAGCTTCCCATAAAGTTCATTGAAATAGTAATTTTGTCCTGAAAGTCATTGAAGATTGATTATTCGCATACAATATCAAAACTGACATGAGCATCAAAAGTGATATATTGTGAAGTGGTATGGTGCATTCTGAAAGTGTGCTTTTAAATTGCCATTGAAAGCATGGAAACTCTTTACATTTTATTTCGCTTTGATCAGGTCAAAACTTTTTTATCACTGCTTGTTCCACATTAACTTTTTAACCTACGATTTTGTATGACTGAAAATTTTATTGAGTATTGTTACATTATTCAAAATAATAAAATCTATAAAGGTATCATATTGTGTGTTGTCATAATTCCAGTGCAGTGTTTCATCCAGATAGAGAGATTCCCCCTCTGTTGACATTTTGGCATTTGTCAGGGGAGCGAGGCCCTCCCCATGAAATGGTGCTAGTTACACCTTAGAGATACAAGTAGAACACATGAACTGGTGAAATCACCCCTGTAAATGTTCTGGTAAAGGGGGAACCCCCCTGATGATGCCTTCCTGTATGAAACATTGTACAATCTGCAGTATATGCTTCTTTGACAACATCATTCCAACCCGGTATTGAATGATAGTGCTTTTGGTTTTCTTGAATTGAATACATCATCAATTGCCTTGGTCAACGCATTAGGGGTGGACCATTTGATATCCTGGGGGGTCTGGAAGATTTTCGAAAAAATAAAATTCCCAGCAAATACAAGGGAAAAACAATTCTGCCTTAGATGACATATGAAAAAAAAAACTGGCAAGCTAATGTGGCAGAAAAAAAATCTATCACAGTATCAGCATGAACCTTTTGGGATGTAATTTTCTCATTTCCGCGCACACTTCTTTTCTTTCTTGGCCTTTCCACTTGCCTAAAATGCATCAAATGCATTGTGCTAGCCATGATTTTCATCATTCAATTTCATTTTTCGGCGCGCCCTTCAGACGCATAACTTTAATGATAATAAGACATATTTTTCAGAGCCCTGTCCTAGTGCAAAACTTTAATATATCAGACATACATATATCTGTGATATATGTATGTTTAAAATTTTTTTGGCGTGCCCTTCGGGCGCATTTCTTTAAAATATCAAACAATATTTTCAGCATGCCTTTCAGCTGCATGACTTTCATACATCAGATATATATATATATATATATATATATATATATTATATATATATAATATATAATATATATATTATATATATATATATATATATATGCCTTCAGGCGCAGTTAATTAATATATCAGGGATGTATGTCAGAAATATCTTGATGTCTGTAGATTGAAAGTCTGTTTTGCAAAGTGTACTCTGATCATTATGAAATCTGCATTTCATATTAAAAGCATGACAAGTTCAATATTAGAAAGCAACATGCACTAATATTTCACAATCACATTTTTCTTACAACAGTTCTGGACATCTGGTTATGCATAAAAAGAGTGGAGTACATTCACAGCTCATTCAAAATACTGTATTCAAACTTTAGAATTGACACTTTTAAGTTCCTATCTTAAAACTGACATGACAACAATTTCATTAAAACATTGAATGACTGAATGTTTAAAATATACCCCAAAAATTATATATATATATATATATATATATATATATATATATATATATATATATATATATATATATATATATATATATATATTGCTGCATTAAAAAAAAAATCCTTGAAGGAAGAATGCAAAAAAAATTGCCAGGATTCACAAGGAAAAAAACATCCAGTGTGACATGTGGAAAAAAAAATAATGCCCCCAAAAATCTTCCAGACGCCCCCCCCAGGATATCAAATGGTCCACCCCTTACAAATTCAGTTACAAATTGAATAATATGATGACGAAAGAGCCTAGCCAGCTCTCTGTAAAAGACAGATATCGGCCACATTAAAAAGGTTCTTCATATACAAGCGATGGGTTGGGTCATCAACAATCAGGCCTACAATACACGATTTTCATCATTATGCAGCGGCCTTTTAGAACGACTACCATAGAAAACTTTGGTCACAACTTTAAACACACACACATACGCATACACACATACACATACATACATACATACATACATACATACATACATACATACATACATACATACACACACACACACACACACACACACATACATACATACATACATACATACATACATACATACATACATACACTCTTTAGAAATTACAGTGCTCAATGGTGCCTTAGATGACTTATGAAAAAAAAACTGGCAAGCTAAAATGTGGAAGAAAAAAAATCTATCACAGTATCAGCAAGAACCTTTTGGGATGTAACTTTTTAATTTCCGTGCACCCTTCTTGTCTTTCGTGGCTTTTCCACTTGCCTAAAATGCATCAAATGCATCGTTATAAATTGTAACACAAATTACTTAAAGTACTAAACTTTAGTAACTAGATTTTATCAGATAAACTTAATGGCAATAGGTATGCATGAAACTGAAGTAACAGATATAATTACTTTGTATTTGAAGTAATTTGTGTTATTATACATATATATATATATATATATATATATATATATATATATATATATATATATATATATATATATATATATATAGATAGATAGATAGATAGATAGATAGATAGATGGATATAAGGGAAACACACGCATTTCTATGGTAACACTTTGCAGTAAAAGGGGGCTCGGACAACGCTATATAAAATGTTTTTACATCACGGTTTTGTCAACCATGATCTAGCTAACCGGCGGCGTTACCGCGGCCCTCTCTCGAGAATTGATCTCCTCGACACTCTTACTGCGTATTTCAATCGCCGATGACCTCGCACAAACCCTACGTTTAAATGCTCGTTTCTAAACAAAATATACATTTCACATAGCCTGATTTCCATGATTTCCTATATATTGCCCCCGCCGGTTTGATTATAAACGATACGTAACGTAAGTACAGAGAGCATACAGAGGGCCTTCGTCGCAATGCGGAAGTGCATATACGTGACCTGTCAAAATTTTCCCACATGACAGTCTCCGGGTGCGCGCGAACTCCATAAGTGCAGGGAACCAGACTAGACCACTACCACACTCCAAACAGTGGCGACGCTCTCACTTCCGTTTCACTTCTGCTCCCGCTTTCACCACTCCGGTGACTTTGCATAATAAAGGCGCATGAATATTAGCAATGCCATTCTTTTGTAATATGTCAGGCGAGGTCAATGATGTCATATCAAGACGTCATTGACCTAGATTTATGGGACCAACTATAACGCGGTAACACGAGTTTTGGACGCGCGCAACCGAAGTATAAACGTAAAAACCAAGACAGAAGTGCTACAAAGTGTTTGAAACTCAAAAGGAGACTCCGGGAAGGAGACATTGTAGTAAGTCATGACTACAGGCTACAGGAGAGGCGACAGCGAAGTCATGACTACAGGCTACAGGAGAGGCGACAGCGAGAGGGTACTGCGTACGCATATAGAGAAGACGTCGCCGTACTCTTACATCTGATTTTAATCAAATTGCGGGAAAAGTATCATTTTCCTTCTCTTGACACCGATGATGAAGCGAAAAAATGACTCTCTTAAAGGGACGGCACTGTAGTCCTATGTCCGTTGAATATAATTCAATGTGGTCAAACCATAGATCCTCGAGAAAAACTCGAGGGTCTGGGTCAAATAAAGCATTAATAATTTTTAAAATCATGTGGTACATCAGCATTTAAATTTGACATCAGAGGACGTGGAACACTTTAGGCCGATGAAGGTGAAGACAGCAACTTTGAAATGGCAAGAAAATATGTATACATATGTATAAATATTTGTTTTTGAGAATGTCAATAAGTAAAGTGAATATGTCATTTTAGAACGCGAATTTTCAAGGTAAAAATTAGGTCACCGCTCTAGTTTTAAAAATATAATAAAGGTCCCTAATTTTGTCAATAACGTAACACAATGCCGAGTAAGCCTATTTTCACATAACTTTTGAAACCTTTGCCTGCGGTGTATCTGAATATCTAGCATAATGATATGTTTTGACTGGGCAGTTGTGCAAAGTCAGAACTGAGTTTTCTATCATTTAACGTAATCCTATGGCAGCAGACGTAATTGTGCTCTTTTCTGCATCATTTTAATCTGATTGTCTTGTAACTTGAGACCACATCCAACAGAGATGGATGAAGTCTACACAAAAGATGAGAAATAGGAATATTCGTAATTCGTAATATTTTGCGGGAAATCGGTATACGTAGTTGAAATCGGTAACTCGACATATCTGTATTTCGGCAATAAGCCAATGTCCTATTTGATTTTCACGCTTGCATTTTCGGTCAATCCCTGCATATACTGATCTCGCATGACGATTTACATATATGGGACAATATTGATCGCCATAATTTGCTTCCTTTTTGCAAACTAAACACCGTCAATGAAACGTTTTAGAATCTAAAGCATTTGCGGTACATTTGGCGCCCATTCGGTTTTTGGAATATTAAACCTAATAATTTATATTTAAAGTAATCTGGGAAATGTGATTTTCTATTACATGTTGCATTAAGGAATATTTGATTCTCATATATCGCTATTGGACAATGCCCATTATTGTAATAATGATAACTGCGGCACTGAAGGCTCCCAAAAACGTGACTGAAGGCAGTTCTATTTGAAGTTGATAATGATTAATGATGTTAATTGTCATCATTATTTTCTATTGGAAACCTCCTTTGATACTCAACAAATCGTACACATGTCAACCACATCACATTCCGATGACGACAGCCATACGCCTATAAAGTAATGTATCGTCACTGAAATCCCGGGACTGGAATTTGCTATTTCCTCCTGTGCAAGTCGTAGCATCTCTGCTACCATGTCATTTGCCTCAATCGACACGATGTCGTTCCCTCAAGACTCTGCTACTTTTATGAGCAAGTGTGATTCTACAAAAAGGTCAATTGGCCCAGAGTTAGAGGGAAGGGAAAAAGGGCAAGCGACGCATGGCATATTTCTCGAGCAAACAAAATTAGTAGCCCTCATTTTATGACTAATGAAATATTATCCTGAACTAGTTTACATCACGAATTTCAAAGTAGTCGTCAAATTTCCTTTTCCAAACTAAGTTTTACATGGTCGACACTTGAAAAGAGCTTGAAGTAAAACCACCCACAGAGAAACTGCAAATGACGACCGAATTCGAACGAAGTAAGATGTCGCCATCAAGAAGGCTCTAGTTACATAAGATTGTATGAATCCCCGTTGCAACACTTTGACATTTGTCGACATTTTTTTGCATTCTTATATGTTGCCACTATGTCAGCAAATCACCTGGCAATAAATTTAGCCCTCTGCGCCCCTCGGCCAAATTCCCAGCAAATCGAATGCGACAATCTAGCAATAGATAGGCCTAAATCTAGTATTTGACTGAAAACAGAAATACCGAAATACCGAATACATATTATCAAAGGGAACCAGTATTCGCAACTGTGCCTGTGCGAGTTTCTTGTTTACAAACAATGTATTTCATGCACGATATCTAGGTGCACCTCATAATCATAGCTGTAACATTAAAATTATACGATGTAGATTATGACAGATATGAATAACTTTCATCAATCACCATGGTATCTTGGATGTGTTTACATTGGTCGTGTGAATCCCATGCAACCTTTAAGCGCAGCTACGACGACTATATCCCTTTAAATAACATGTTTGGATCAAATGATATACGTATTCATCCAGTTAAAACAAGATAATTGAAATAATCATTTGGCCATATTGTGTACGGCGATAAAAGAATGGCGTGCCACAAGTTTTTGAAAGCGTGTCGTTCAGATGCACTGAAAAGAAATGAAAGTGACATTTAAGTAATAAACCTATTTCCATACGTCTAATGTCTTGTTTTGCCGCAAAATATCACGGATTACTTACCAGTAATTTAAAATGAGAGTATCATGTGATAGAGACTTTCATTTTTGCTATTTAGTAAAGTAATGATAGAAATTTAAATAAAATGAAATAAAATTTAAATACAGCCATTCAAAATGTATTTACACAAAAGACACAAAAGTTTTTTCCTCATCAGTGAATGCTGCTAGTTTTGAAAGTTTATATGAGAATAATTTTTTTATGTTATCACCCGTAAAGTTTATTTCAATGCTGGCCATTATCTGGCAGCAGTTTTCAAGATGTGGTCATGTTTCATTGTACTTGTTCACTTTCCAAAGTGTGTTATCATGCAGTAAGTTGAAAAATGAAAGTGCCGTAAGAGTTGTCTGCTTCGGTGCCACCCTTCAGTCACATTATTGTATCAGACACATTCACCCGCGAAAAGTAGGTCCAACGATTTTCGCAAATATGCGACAAAAAACAACATAAAGACATCGTTTTATACTTTATTCTTTGATTTTGAAATTAAATATAGCCATACAGAGCATGACATTGTTGAAATTTGCAATCAAGCGACCTTCGTAAAAATGTGGTAAATCACCACATTTTTGTCACCGGTGGCAGTGGTGAAAGCGGGAGCAGAAGTGAAACGGAAGTGAGAGCGCCGCCACTGTTTGGAGTGTGGACCACTACCTGTGGTGAACTTTTAAACCTGACGTCACTTCTATAATGGCAGACAAGAAGCAAACGTTCGACTTTGTAATAATTGGAGCTGGCAGCGCTGGCTGTGTACTCGCAAACCGTTTGACAGAAGATGAAGGTATCAGTGTACTGTTACTGGAAGCCGGTCCTGAGGATACGAAACATGAAATCCATATTCCAATGGCAACGGGCTTTAACCTTGGTACTGAAATAGATTGGCAGTATAAGGTAATCTGAAATAGATTGGCAGTATAAGGTAATGTCTAACGCCTTTGCAGGACAAAGAATGACTTTTTGATGTTAGAAGGATCTGTAGAAAAATAAAAGTTTGATCTTTACTTCTGCGCTGAACTTCTGATCTAAGTTACCATAATCAGATGGCCACGACTGTCAGTACATCAAAAGATTAAATATGATGAAAATGTTTTACACTAGCACATTCCTTACATGTCTAGATATTTGACAGGCTGTTTGTTCGACTGCCAGTAATTGTTCACGACCATTGAACATGTACGACGGACACAAATGACCTTTGTCAGGCATGGGTGAATGGTAATGAGGTCAACCTTAAAGGTACCACGTGTGCACTGTATTGCATTGAACTGAAGCTAGCTATTTCTTATGGTCTCTTACAGACAGTTCCACAGAAGCATGCATGTTTCGCCATGAAAGATAATCGCGCTGTGTGGAACAAGGGAAAGGTCAGGAAGGAAATGGTTCAATTTATGACATCTGCTGTGCAAGCGGCAGACGTACCTTTGTATAAAAAAAATCATATTTTACAAAGGACAGGTTCATGCGAGCAAACTACGATAGTTTAATGAGCATTTTTGATCAGAGTAATTATGATTCGGCAATAGATACTTTACTTACGATAATAGAAATGCGTAAGCTCAAAGTTATCATCACCTGTGATTCCAGAACATTTTCCACCAATACGCAAGAAAAAAGTATAAAGTCTTTACAATGTGGCATTAATGGTAAAAAAGCTCCGGGCAATGTGTTAGTTTTGGCATATTTGACAGCTAGGGTAGAGAGTCAATGGATGATTGCAGCTTATAATCAAGTAACGCGGAGAAAGAGACCCACCAGTCCACCATCTTTCACAGGCCATTCAACCATGACCTTGTATTGATAACTTTCTCCACCTGTAAAATGCACAATTATAACCCTTTGTTGACCAAGCCCAGCTTGTTTCACGTTCATTGTCACTATATATGAATGATCAAATATGAGTGCCACACTGGACTATGATTGCATCAATGCCCATCGGCCATTACTGCGCTTATCCTCTCAGCCAACGCCTATTGCCACCATTTCATAAACTCCTACTACATGTACACTGACGTCCTCATCATATCACAGCGAGAGAATTAATCAAATATTATAAAATGTAGGTTCTTGGTGGATCGAGCAGTATCAATGGTATGCAGTATGTTAGAGGATGCAAAGAAGACTACGACTCATGGGCAAGACTTGGAGCCGAAGGGTGGAGTTACGATGAAGTACTGCCATATTTTCTAAAATCGGAAAACAATACAAAGTAAGTAATACTAAGGAAATCAGTACATTTCAACTGAATAATAACATTGCTATACAGCGTCTGATTTGATATATAGGACACTGTGAGAACGTTAACATTGACAACTGAAGTTAGAAATTATGGTCAATGGCCATTCTGATTGGTCATAATTTCACTCACGGATGGGGATTATTATACCCTGGAGGAGTAGGAGAGATTAAACTGATTGTTGTAATGCCGTAGGATAACGACACCGTAAAGATCTATTCACAAATTGTAATTTCCTTTTGTATTGGACCATTTAAATTCTATGAATATAATTTTCAATTTAAAGAAATAGCGTATGCAAATATACCTTTTCACTCGACTGTTACACACGATTGTCCCGTTTTAGCTCACGTGTTCACACACGTAAGCTAATGTCGTAGCGATGTCTGTCTATCTGTCTATCTGTCTGTCTGTCTGTCTGTCTGTCTGTCTGTCGGTGTTAGTGTGTGGGTCTGTCTGTTTATACGATAACTCAAAAACGGTTAAACGGATTCAAGTCAGGTTTGAGGACAGGTGCTAATTGCAAAAACTGATTAGATTTTGGTTAGTGTGGCTTGACATTAACGAAGTTATGAACTATCGGGGTTTTTTTCATACAATGGTTTCCTTTGGAGACTGTAATGGCCGTGTCAACGTATATAAAGAAATAATGCACACAATTTCATGAAACTTTTCAAAGATTACAATCTCAGAATATTTTTATGATATTGTTTGTGTCATGTCAATTACCTGCTCATTTGCATATTTAATGAACTTTTGTAATTACTGATATAACTCCTCAATTCCTACACCAAATTTGATGATACCTGCTACAAATATTGATCTGACAGATATCTGACTGTACTGAGAAGCATAGGGCAGCATTGGGCAAGTTAATAAATAGTTTATTTTCATATTTAATAAAGTTTTGCAATTAGTCATATAACTCCAAAATAACTGCACCAAATTTGATGAAATCTCCTGCAGGTACTGATCTGACAGTTCCGACCGAGTTGTAAAGCATTTAGTCGTGTGAAGTTAATTAGGGGTTCATTTGCATATTCATGAACTTTGTAGTTAGTGATATAATTCTAAAATTAGAGCACCAAATAAAGTGAAACCTGCTACATTGATCTGATAAATATCTAGTTGTAGTGTGAAGCACTGAACAGTGTCAAGTTAATTAAGGTTCACGTGCATGATTATTGAACTTTGTAATTAGTGATATTACTCCGAAATTACAGCATTAAATTTGATGAAACGTGCTACAGATGTTGATCTGCTAGATATCTTATTGTCCCATAAATAATTGAGCAGAGCCAAGTTAAAAAACAGCTTATTTGCATATCACATGAAGTTTTGTAATAAGTGATTTAACTTCGAGAGTACTAAGCAAAAGTTGATGAAGCCTGCTACATACAATGATCTTGCATGCAGATATCTGATTGTTCTGTGAAATGTACTACTATGTAATGAACTTGTTGTAAACCACGTGAGCACATTCACTTCACATCTGGTTTGTTGTAGCTTGCCTCTCGCTAAAAGGCCAAAATAGTACAGGTAAATCTTATTGAAATTGATCAAGTTTGCAAAGAGCACCGAAATCAAGCCCAATGAAAGTAAATAACTTGTTTTTCAATTTTCCCGTTGTAATTTTCATTTTCCCAGTGAGGAGTACTTAAAAACTGAATACCATAACAAAGGGGGACCTCTAACCGTGTCTGACGTAACACCAACATGCAAATTTAGCCAAGTGGTTATGGAAGGAGGTATGCAATTATACTACTCTATTTATTTATCTCTTTTATAAGTCTTTGAATGCGTCATTGTTTTTCATCATTAGACTGTAACACATCAGCAAAATCTTTAACTTAAGTTTGATAAGATATATTCGTTTCTGAAACTTTATTGTAAACCAGAGGGTGACAAGCTTGGGAAGATGTTCATACTTTTTCTCCCTTTCTATCAACTACAGCTAAAGAACTTGGATTAGCGGTAAAGGATGTTAATAATGGCATTGATCAGGTGAGCATGAAATACCAATGACCTCGAATAACACTTAGAAGAACTTGATGTAAATGGAAATTGGTAACAATTATTTTAGTTCAGTTCAGTTCAGTTCAGTCCAGTCCAGTTCAGTTCAGTTCAGTTCAGTTCAATTCAAATAAGGAAATAGATATCCTGTCAGATAATTGCACACCCCTCTTGGATAATTGGCAACATTATGGGATGGTGAAGGTCTAAGGTTCCACAGTAAGTTCGTATCGATCAGACATGTTCTTGAAGGAGTTCATACTGCTAGCATTGACCTAGCGTAACTTACAGTGCGGTCATACATTTCAATCTGCAAGAGGTCACACTTTCAGTGATCTGTTCCGTAAAGTGCACATTACGTACACTTTTAATATGTAGGCCAACAGTGCGAGCAAGATGGCCATTCACAGTGTAACCTCATGCCCATCTTTGATACAAAATTTGTAAAAGAAAAATTAATGTGTTGATCAGCAACCGTGTCATCACACTGTTCTAATCTATTTTAGCGCTATTTGAAACTGGTATCAGATTCTGAATATTCGTCAGCACGTTGCGCAACGAAGTACGCCTTTCGAATACTCCGGCAATACTGATGGGTGGACTTTCCTGTACCAACCAATCATTTGACTAGGCCTCGAAACCAATTGTTCTCTTACTTGTTCACATGAGACAATAAATAGAGAAGTCCGCTTAATGATACAAGAATATTCAGAAGTGTAAAACCAACTATATGGAATTAATACATTTACTCGCGTGGGTTATTAAAGCCTTATGTCCTGTAGCTGTATAACTCCTGCAGTGTGTACTCGATTCAACTAGTACTCTCACCCTTGTGTTGACATAAAGTGTATGGAGAGTCCTACAATCTTTCTATGTTTTTGGTATACTTGACCTTCTTTTCCATTTTGTTATATTCAGATTGGCTTCAACTATTTCCAAGCAACTATCAAGGACGGCAAACGATGCAGTACAGCCGTCGGTTTTCTAAACCCGGCAAAGATGAGGGCTAATCTGACGGTTTGGACAGAGACGCTTGCAACGAAGGTAAAAAGATGTTCCACCATCATACATGTATCTCATCTATTTCTTCAAAATTCGCCTTGTTGCTTCGCCTACATTTTACGTATGAGAATAATTGTACAGTGTTCATGAGTTGTGTTTGAAACGGTTACTTTCCTTCAAATATAACTTTTCGACATAACGTTTGACATTTCGGCACTTCAACTTCGCTTTAAGTAGCGACGCAAAGTCAGAGAAAGTTATTGGGACCTGGCTAGATGAGAATCCATTATGTGACAGTGAATATAACCATAAGAGTAGTGACGATGCGATCGATGAGGAGCGAATGGTATGTAGATTGAAACTCACTGTTTTATCTTTGTGATATGCTTACAGATTGTATTCGAGGAGAAGAAGGCAACTGCTGTAGAATTCCTAAAAAGTGGAAAAAATGATATTGTGTATGTGAATAAGGAAGTGATCATATCGGCTGGTTCCGTAGCTTCTCCCCAGGTACGTACTGTGCAGCACGTACTAAGTGTCTGGTTCATAAGTAAATATTAGCTAGGGAGGTATAGTTTCAAAACTTCTAAAGGTTAACATGTCCCTGGGGGTATTTTGAAAAATGCATAACGTGCGAATTCAGAGTTTCTACTTTCAATGGCGTCGCTTAAGATATTGTTGTTTGTTAATTTGAGCTGCATCTTTTTTTACCGCGTTGAATAAGTAAATTGAGTAAATGACGGTATTAATCGATTTCTCGTCTACAAATAGCTTTTGATGTTATCTGGTGTTGGGCCAAAGGCTCATCTGGAAGAATTAGGAATACCTGTGCTGTGCGATCTACCAGTTGGTGAAAACATGCAGGTGAGTATCAAAATACAATTTTTATAGAAATCAACAAAAAATCAGGCATAGCTTGTTTTACACCAGGCGTCATCTGGTTAATGATTGTGTTGTGTTGTGTCTATGTTTAGCTCATAACAGAGGACCGTCATACATTTTCCAAATAAAGTAATTTTTACAAGAGGGTGCTAAACTACGAACGCCAATTTTAGTCCAATACATGCGCTGAAACACTAATGATGTAAATAATGTAAAGTTCAGAGCAAAGATAATCCAAACTTTAAGTATACTGTAGGTCTATCATTTTGTTATAAAACTTATACAAAAACCAGGTTTAGCTGCGAGGCTTTTAACTGAGCAACCGACTTCGTCCAGCTGGTAGCATAGGTCATATTGATCCAAACTTAGACACAAGTTGGACCGTGTGCCAAGAGCAATGCTTTAAGAATATGGCAAAGAAGAGAATATAACAGGAGTTCAAGTTTGTTTATGTTATATACAAACTTATTACAGGAGTTCAAGTTCGTTTATGTTATATAAATTCTTATTTTAACGTATGCAATGGCCATATATATTATTTTAGAAAATGTGACAGTAGATTGTAGACCACGGCTCAAAGTCATTGCATTCAGATTTAGTATTCTGCCCAATGACTGAAAGCATAGACAGAAGAGGGGTCTATAGTCTATGCTGAAAGGTATTAAATATGCAAATGAGCAAATAATGGTAGGCCATACTAAATCCAACGTCAAGCATGACGAAATCTCAGTAAAACCAATGTATTTTAAAAATCAAATCAACTTCAGTGCAGTCACTTATTCTGACATATGATGACTTAATTAACGTAGTTCCTGAAATATGCAAATAGGCCAAGAATGAGCATGTCGTACAAAGCAGAGTTTCGGCATAATTAAAGAGTATGATCAATGTCAATGCATTCTGTTTCGATTTATGGCCTATTAATGCAAATAATAAAATTGAAAATGAGCTAATTATTATGTGTCGCACTCGTCTAATGTTTTACACAACTTACTTTAAGAATAAACAATATACCCGAGAAAACGGATCAAATGTTCAGTCTTACTATGTGGCTTCATTACAGAAAGTTATAACATGTGCAATTATTGAGCGAATAAAGACAATGTCGTGAGCTGGAAAGTCAGTAAATTCTCGAGTAAATTCTTTTAGTCACCTAGCGAAAGACGTCACAGTTAACACCGTCTTGCTAAATCCTCACCTTTAAAAAAGAATGGTTCAATAACCGAGTTATATTCGTTACAATTTTTCGTACTGCGACCCCTCAACATGCTGTAGAGTTCGTAAAGCGTCCACGCGCGCACAAACGCTATCACACATCGCTTACAAACTTTATGAAAAGGCATTTAATGCATTTCTTCACTAGGCGAGGTAAACCTAAGTATGATCACTGAATATAACAAGTCCAGTCAGAATCGGTACATTCAGTATTGATATATATAGTAGCGTTACAGAAATTCGTTGAATATGCAAATGAGTTAATAATCACAACGTTGCACTCACCAAACTACCTGCAAAGTTATTCTTATGTGTCTGATTAATTGATATTTTTTACAATTATACTTTAGGACCATATCATGATTATAATGAGAAATCGTGGAAGTGGAGGCGGGATTGCAAAGGTTAGTATGTTTAAATAGATAATTGTCGATGACAATTGATAAATGAGTTTTTTTCTGGAACATAGCACACCAGGATAACAACTTCCCATATAAACCTAGTGTAGAGATAAACTTTTTACATGTACATTTGTGAAATCTACTTTCGTGCATACACAAAAATTACGTCATAGAGCCTTCTATTCTTACATTTCAGAAAAAGTGACAGTAGACTGTAGACCGCAAATGCAAATGCAAACGCACGTTAAAGCATGGCAATGGAAAGTAAAACATATCGAACATGAGAAAAAATATAGTGAATAATTTAACAAACGCTGAAGATTTTGTTCTCTTTGAAGAAATTACCAAAGGCTTCTTGTCATTTTTATCGGTTCAAACTAAAGTCTCAGGATTTAATGATGTTGCGCCAGACATTAAAAATTCCATTACACACTGTGTGCAAAGAATATGATGCAGACGCTTGTGTTTAAAAAGAGTCCTCATGAACTGAATACTAGGAACGTAACCTTTTACGAGAAGTTTGATAAAAAGTTTAAGAAACGTAAATTGTTGACTTTGTCAACCTTTTTGTGGACAAATTTGCTCCCGAAGCTGCCTGAGCTCAGTTCACCGACGTGACCATTGCTATGATTAAGTCAGTGTGCCATGTATGATAGCGAATGTGTATGAGAGAGTGCTTCATGGATTTTACACCATGCAGCACGGTGGGATTTAGCCGAGCGTTTTTGAATGCAACGTCTTCGCTAGGTGACTTGGTGCCGTTCCCTGTGAGTTCGAGTCTGATCGGAATTTACTGAATTTTGTGCCATGCTGAAAGTACTTTAAAAAATTTCTATTGAAACAATGGTTTCCGATTTATGTCAGATTTATTTTTGTAAGAAGGTGAGCAAAACTTCTCCATTATTCCTTGCAGGATTGCCTAACAACAAATGCCATTGAAGTCGCCGGATTTATCAAGACCAAGGTAGTTTTCACATTTAGTGCCAGATAAAGCTTCAGATTGCTCACGTCTCGAAACAGAAAGTTTGTAAACCTTTGCAGACACTTTTCTTTCAAAAAAGTGCGACTTTTCTTTCTTTCACAATTAAGCATATAAATCAGGGTCACTATACAAAGTACTTCAAAGTATGCATTTTGATCCAGAGAAAAAAGAATTTAAATTTGAAATAGAATGCGTCTAAGGGTTAAATATTTGGACTCTCAAACTTATACGATATTGTCTATCAATTGCTAGGAATCATTTCAAGGCTCGCAAATAATTAAAGATTTTAAAAGAGTGGGAAAGTTTTTTCCTACCCCACATAGTTAACACATGGATGGCAGCCATATTGAATTTCTAGTGTGTTGGTAAAATATTGGGTAATTTGTTTCTCTTCTACCAAATATTGCCCCGTGATTTTTACTGTTGTTTGTGAGGGGGAGTGGTGTAACTTTTTTCGCTCGGAAGATTTTTGCTAAGTTTCAATCTTTCAATTCCGAGGCGTGTACTAAATTAGGTCAGACTGGTATCACATAGTTTTTTCCTGTGTATAGGCAGTTAAGGAATTTTCAGGAAATATTATAGCACAAAAAACGTATTGAGCCTTAGAAATAAAAAGCTCAAATGTAATAAACGTAACGGAAACAGACTTCGCTTCTAAGAAATATTACAAGGTACATTCTTAGACATCTAAATTTTAAAATTATGAGATTTGCCAAGAAAACGTCGGGCTGTTTTAACGCTGCATTTATAAAAGATAATGACCCCATTAACTGACATTTACTTTCCTTACAACAGGAAGATATCCCCTGGCCAGATATACAGGTTTTCTACTCCCCTTTTTACCATCACTTTGGACCTAATGAGAAAGAAATCAGTAACTATGCAGATGAGTAAGTACGATAATTAATCAATTACAACAGTAATCACAGGATTTGTATTGAGGATGGCAGAAGGATATCACAGACCCATGAAACCCCTGTGATTATAACCAATAATTGAACACTAATCAGTACTAGTAATGGTAATATTTTGTTTATGCCTTGAAATTAACAAATGTATTTTGTCCCTTGGCTATATAATATTATTCAAACAAAACATGTTACACATGACAAATAAACATCATAGAATTTTTCATTTTTTGTGCACACGTAAACGTTCGATTTTAAGATAAATAAGTTGTGACAAATTTACGAATTACGGATGAGATGCTTTTTAAATTATCTTTTCCGATCTAAATACTATTAAAAACGACTTAATGACAGGAGTATACCTTTAAATTGGATAAAGGTTCGACAAAGCTCTAGAGTTCACAGAAAGCAAAGAAAAGATTGCTGAAAGAGAAGGATTGAATTTTCTGCCCGGTCTGCTACATCCAAAGAGTGTTGGTGACTTGAAGCTAAAGAGCAGAAACCCGCTTGACGATCCGCTAATAGATCCGCACTACCTTGAAGACCCTGATGACGTAAAAACAATGATAGGGGTAAGTGAAAACACTATGATTTAACCTTGGTAACCAACTGTGATGTATTGATGAGGGAAATACAACGTAATGGTCTTCACTTTAATTTTATCTTCTTGCAGGGAGTACGTTTTATTCAGAAGCTTACGGCCACAAAGGCTTTTAGAGATTTTGGGTAAGGCATATTTATATAATGTAATCAAAATGGGGAGAGAGAGAGAGAGAGAGAGAGAGAGAGAGAGAGAGAGAGAGAGAGAGAGAGAGAGAGGAGAGAGAGAGAGACGAGAGACAGACAGAGAGAGAGAGAGAGAGAGAGAGAGAGAGAGAGAGAGACAGACAGACAGACAGACAGACAGACAGACAGACAGAGAAAGAGAGAGGCGGACAGACAAACAAGCGGAGACAGACAGATAGACAGACAGACAGACAGACAGACAGTGAGTAATGAATATGAATTCCAGCAGTATAAATCTAACTTCCAGACGTGTATTTACTGCTACAGTTGAGAGTTTAATTCTCTGTCCTGTGATTTTTGTAATACGACAGAATTACACCTACCTATTTCAAGTTTGACAACTGCCCTCATGAGGTTGATAGTGACCAATATTGGGAACACGTCGTTCGCCACCTGACGTCGACGATTTGGCACGTTTGTGGCACGTGTAAAATGGGAGCCAAGGATGACCCAAAAGCTGTGGTTGATCCATCTCTGAAGTAAGATTACAAGAGTAGTGCATAGTTGTATGAGTAGTTCATAGTGCTGTAAGTAATTTGCGATTGTTTTAGCGATTGTACCATTTACTATATCAACAGTACATAATATTTGTTCAATGTTAATTTGGGTATAGGAAGAGCGAAGGGACAGTTTAATCTTCTAAGGTAATTCATGCCCAAACTTAGATTAACTTTGACATTGTTTCGATGTAAAGTTCCACGGAAAGGGTACAACATCTTAAAGTGTGTACTTTGAATTAAAATTAGTTTCAGAATGACAATTAACAGACACAATGTTGTATCTTCAAATACAGTCATAGGGCAAAGGTGTTTGTTCAATGTGTTCCGATATTTATGTGATGATTTTAACGAAAATTTTCGCATTGAAAAGCAGCAACACTATCATTTCATTTCAGAGTGAGAGGTCTGGACAATGTTCGTGTTGTAGACGCATCTGTTATGCCTCATATAACCTCTGGTAACACCAACGCACCAGTCATCATGATTGGAGAGAAAGGAGCCGATCTGATCAAACAAGATCTGTAGTGCTAGTGTCGATTATGAGCTGAGAACGTACAACCCATTATCACTACCGCATTTGCCTTGCGTGCCCTTTTTGTGTAAACTCTAAAATGACCATCGCAGGATTTTGTAATTGTTTGATGATTATTATCGATGTTTTTTAAACTTCTGCTCCTGTACCGCATAGCGAATGATTGTAATAGTTTTATTATCAAATTCGTTTTTTTATTAATCTTCTCAAAAGCATAATTCATTATGTAACAGAAGGCTAAAGCAAACAATATACCAATATATTCAATACATGCTAATATACTAATATATACAATATATAAAATCACCCAAACAATATACAAGTATCTTCAAACAAGTATACCCTAAACAATTTTAAAGGACAGTCCATTTTTCGGCAAACTTAGTTCCATAGATACTAAAGGAAAGGTAGGGAAAATATAAACTTGAACCTAAAAAGATTCATAGCGACTCTGTTCAATCAATTCATTTCGTTGCAGTAAACGTTGATGTAGATATAAATAACCTAAAGTATTAAAAATAGCAATCATCTGCATGTTATTTATGTTTACATCTTTCTATAATGTAATCATTGAGGTTTATTTGAGCGAGATCAGATTCTCTGCGTGATCTTTTCAATCGCCGAATGGACTATCTGTTGATTTCCAAAAAATCGAACAACTTAATATGTAAAAGCTAGTACATGATACAACACAAAATTAAAATCGAGCGAAAAATTGAATCGCGCGGAGTTAAAATGTAACTTTGCGGGGTTTTGGAGTTCCATATTTTCTTCAGTCTTTGAAATCACTTTAAAGTTCCAAGACAAGAAATTGACGTTTAAGCTAACGATTCTCTAGTGGTTAGTAAGCTCAGAACCCCCGTAACTTACATATTTTCGGAACGCCTAGATATATGGAAACATTTTGGTTACCAAAGTGTCACCATTGTTTACATAGCTATCACGTGACAGTTAATTTGCATGACCTTTGGAAATCGGTTTTCCCTATATATTGCTTCAATGCTTTGAGATATGTTGCTGAAATTTGTATGAGTGCAAGCTGTCCTAAGGATCTTCCAAAATGTGTCTCAGAATTTTTTTAAACCTTCTAAAACAATTTTTATGCCAGAAAAAACGTCCAGAAGGGTGACTTAAAGCCTAGTTGATTTCTTTAAAATTGTGCTCCAAAAAACTTAGCAAGATATGAAAAATCTGAGACACTCCTTTGAAAAGCGCTGTGACAGCTTGCATTCCAGAAAGTTTGAGTCAGATATTATGAAGTATTTAGACAAAACATACGGAAAACCGATTTTTAAAAGGTTATGCAAATTACCTTTCACGTGATAGTTATATAAACAATGGTGACCCTTTGGTTAGCAAAATGATCCCCTACATCTAGACTTTAGAAAATGTATAATTAACGGGGTTCTGAGCTTATTAACCACCAGAGAATTATTAGATTAAAAAGGTCAATTTCTTGTCTAGGAACCTTAATGCCCCAATAATGCTAACTTTTGATGATAATTTCATCATTTGTATTTTGAATGTGAACAATATTTACTTGTTCTTCTCCCAAAAGAATGTTGATACACACAGTATTATACTTGTCAACTCAGCCCTTATGGTTGTAAACTGCATTGTTATTGTCGAAAAGTGACTTCTGGTTCGGACTATAATTCAAATGTAAACAATAAAAACGCATTTTATACATTTGAACGATACGTTGACAAGCTAAATAGCAGGTGTTTCAACATTCTTTGGGGAGTAGAATAAGAAGTTGCAATTGATATATAAAATAAAAGTAATGAAAAAATTATCAAAAATTTGCAGTACTGGGGCTTTAAGTGAAACAATGTATTAAAGTTGTAAGATTGAGTTGGGGCCTTTAGTATAAATAAAAAACCGTAAATGACATAATTGTCTCGGCGTTTATGTACGCATGTATGTATGGATGGATGGATGGTTGTGTCTATTTATATATTTATCTATTGTGTATGTGTGTATCTTTGTATCGATGTACTATCTATGTACAGCATGATTAAAACTAATTTGGAATAATTGGATCTTAATTTTTTTCAAATTTTTCAAAAGTGTTAGGTGCCACATAGCTGAATGTCGCAATATTACAAATCACTTATAAAAAAAGTTTGTAACTTACAAAGAAAAGCAGGTGAGATTACATTTGCAGATTAAACGACAGTGTAGAAGTTATGAATATGATAAATAAATGACATGTATTAAACTTCTTTTTTCATTATACAAACCTAACCTGTGTCTAGTGTGTGCCTATTACTTTACCCTAGCTATCTCTGTATAGTATTTCAAAGAAAACAGTCCCTATCTGTTAATTGCCCTTTCTAATCCCCTCCATATTAATTAGTTCTGCCGATCATCAAAGTGGGCTCTGACCGTGTTAAATAACTCGCTAGCAATCTATTTCAGTACCAAGGTTAAACCCATTTGCCATAGGAATATGGATTTCAAGTTTCGTATCTCCAGGATCGTCTTCAGGTAACAGTACACTGATACCTTCATCTTCCATCACTCGGTTTGCGAGTACACAGCCAGCACTACCAGCTCCAATTATTAAGAAGTCAAACGCTGTCTTCTCATGCGCCATTGTAATGACGTTCCTATTCCCTCAGGAAGCCGTCATTATTTATGGCCTAGGGGTGTCAGGAATATAAGGTGGGGGCCACTCAAAAATCCACTCAAAAATTGAAAGCTATAAGGGAAGGGGTTGCTCAAAATCCGGAGAGAAAGAAAGGGGTTTCTCAATTTTGGTGAGAAATAAATTGAAATACCTATCAGATTGCACCATTGCACACATCAATTTCTCAAAATTTTCGATGCGAGAAGGGGGACACCTCCCTCACTTGCACCCCGTTCGGGGTGTTCTAACATCAAGTTCAAAAATACCTTTCAGATTGCACCAGACTGCACCATTGCACACATCAATTCCTCAATTTTTTCACAGGATCTCGGACAAAACTGAACTGTTGTGAATTCATCCTTTATTATCACAGAAACATATTTTAATTGACTTTAGTTCAATAACCATTTTGACACTCAACCATATCGTATTCAGGGTTTTCATTAGAAGCTTGCAGCTGGAGAAATGACACAAGAAGGTCACATATTTTCCATTCCTGCATATTCTTTCGTCTTCAACTCTGGCAAACCGATAACTGTTTTTACAAAGTGTATTGTCGTTGTTTGGTTGTTGAGTATTGTGACTCAAAAATTGATCAAGCAAAAAATGTAACAAAATATCAGTGTTCAATGTCATTTTTAAACAATTTTACAGAGTGCAAAATAAATTGAAACACCTCTCAGATTGCATAATGCCACATCAATTTCTCAAAATTTTCTATGCGAGATAGATGATCTCCTCATAAGCATCTTTCCCAAGTGACTTTCTAACACTTTTACTTTGAAAACAATACCTCTCAGATTGTTCCAGACTGCACCATTGCACACATCAATTTCTCGAAATTTTCCATGCATGATTGGGGACACCCCCTCTGACACTTCCCTCAGCCTCTCGTTTGTTCTCCCTCCCCACTGTATATTCAAATTCTGCCCAGTCAGATATCCTAGTGAAAACCATGTCATGATACCATCCAAAATTAAACAATACTATATGGTTGGATCTGGTTATTGCTTGAGCTTTTATATCTGTATTTTGTTGTCACTTTCACTTTTCCTTTTTGTTAGTTTCACCTTTTTTCAGCCGTCATGAGATAGCCGATGACATTCTAGCAGGGTACATCAGGATTTGAAAGGTCTTTACTATTGCTGAATTTTTACAAATTTTACAAATACATGTATTGGTATTTTACTTTTCTAAGTGGGCGGGGGTAGTCGAAAATATGACTTAGAGTGTGGGTTACTGAATTTTCATCATGGTTGGCAGGAGGGTTACCCAAAATTTCGGGGTTTCTGATGAAATTCCTCCGATCCCCCCTGGGCCCTACATAATGACGGCTCCCTGAAGGACAGAACAATAACGAGTACATGTAGTGGGCGCAAACTTTGTGTCTGTCGTCAACTTAGAGCAGTATATAGGGCGCTCTGGGGAACAGGTGATGACTCAATCGTTACACTTTCCAAGGTTGTTTTGGCTTACATCAAAATAGTAACCTTTTGTTACTTTTAGAAACCACGTTTGAACTGTGAAATTTAAGTTTCGATATTTCTTAGACTTGAAAAGAAGACGCCTCTTTGCCAGAGCGATTACTTTCTGACAACGTTACGTCAGATCACATTCACTTTTGTTCGAATGATTATGAAATTAACGTATGCAAACTTTTTGCCCAACTTTCTAATATAAGATATGATAAAGCATCTTCACTCAAACTGCTTCTATGAAAGTTTTTAAATTTGATTTCTTGCTAATGTTGTACTAAGACTTGTCAATATTAGCATAAAATCTCATTTACAAATTTGTTATAATTTTTGACTTTTTTGCCACATTCTCCTCATTTTTCACCATCGTTTATTATAAGATCTTCTTCTCTAAAACTACATGTTAATAAACTATCAAATATGATGTGTACTTTCCAAGGCAAGTCCCTAGTCAGTTGTTCAAAACATGAAGAAAATGTACAAAATCATGCAAATTATTTAATCCGTCTTTCATCATGTTAGGTTAAACGTGTTTAGAAAGCTTACAAGTTCGTTAGGCAGGTTTGCTAGGTTGTCATAATTACTGTAAACATTAGCATAAATTTGCATATTTGGCTTCTTGAGAATTTGTTATACTCTTGTTATTTAAGCAATAATGCACCCCCTCCCGGCCCATAATGGACGAAAGCAAACTTTGCACGACATAATGTACGAGGCGAAGCCGAGTACATTATGAAGTGCAAAGTTTGCTTGAGTCCATTATGGGCCGGGAGGGGGTGCATTATTGCTATTATTTTATAGTTTTGGCAATGCCAGTGAATTTGTAGTTGTAGAAAACGAATAAAAGGGGAAATTGAAACTGAGTTTGAAGCCATGAGTGAGCGTCGTCCGGCATGATCAGCCCGGACTCTGTTACACGCACTCCACACTGCACTGCACTGAACATGCACGTTCAACACAAAAAAATGAGCAGCACTTTCACGGTTCAATTTGGAATTAAAAACGATGTATTTTCGAAGGAAATGAAAAATAATTGCATCCCTACGGTCTATATCGAACTTGAAACATCACCTTTAAATATCAAGCCATTCAAAAAGCCGACACGGTGAAATGCCAGACAAGAAGAAAACGGAATGTTCATGCATCGACATCAGCATGATCAGCGAGCTGCATGGTATCAGCTGATCAATACGATCATTATTATGTCGCTAGTAGTACAGCATTCATTGCAAATGATATCTACAGAGTTCAAAAATGATATTCAAATGTTTAAATTTCATTAATAATTGTGTCTATAAATTTAATTTTTGATGGATTCTTGAGAAGAACTATTTTATTTCGGCGAACGAGAAAACTTGACGTAAACGGGTGCTCGAAAGGTGCATTTGACAAAACACACTGGAGGGTTTCCGTCGCAATATCGTAAACAAGGCAAGGTGAAACCACAGACAAGGAGAAAAAAAGATAGATGAAAGTTGTCTCCGATTACAGTCAGTGCATCAGCATTAGGTGGCCGAGATGATAGATCAATGGAGAGTCCAAGGTCGTTATGATTGTCGGCAGTATCTGACCTTGGACCGAGACCCAGACAGTTCCAGTCAAGATTGATGACAGCTGCCGTTGTTGGCCTGCTTACGGCTGGTTCGAGTGGCCTTTCACGCTTGCATCGTTTACATAGCCACTGACATACATAATATGCCATGTGTCAAACCAAGTATCGTCTAGGAGTTTGCAAACGTACTGAGGTCTGTTTAACCTGTACGGCAACAAAGCGAACCATGTTGTAAACAAACGTAGTCGTTCAACCAGCGTATCGGAAGGTGGACTGCATGCTGGGCGCGAGCCAGACAGAGCAGACGACGAGTGCATGCGGGAGGACAAAAAAATTGATAAATCGTACAGTAAGACATTATCATATTGTGCACCACTATCAAGATTTATAGTTTTGTGTATTACATGGTTTATCCGATACTTTCCCTCCTTTTAAATGCGCAGTCTTGTTTTCGTTTTCCCCCAAAAAACTTATTGTTATGCTCGCTGTGGTGCCGCAATGCTGAATAATGGAATATATTATCAGTAATAATGTATGGATATGACGTCACAAAATTCACTGGTATTGACAAAGCTATAATATAATATAGTATAATCTAACCGTAAACTGCTCGTTCGATCAACCACGAGCAGGTTAAAGATCAAAAGCTAACAAAATTTAGGATTATTCTTATCATTGAGAGAAAAAATTATGGATATTTTTGGTCTCGTAAAAAAAACTCTTTTCTGATACCACTGGTCTGCAACCTTTTCAACTTAAAACATAGCTTCTCAGACATTTTTTAAATTTTACCTCATTATAATTAGCCACACAAATTTTAAATGTGAATTATATTAGTATTTCTATTCAATTTTGATTAAAAATTACATTTTTTTCTGAAATTGTCATGTGATGGCTTTGAAACATTGTTTGTAGCTCTCTAGGGACTAACCTAGTCAGGTTTCTTTGAAAACATTTGTTTTGTCTGAAAACTGCTTTTTGAATTCGCTCTAACGTTGACTTACAGGTCTCTGGAGTCAAATAGAGATAATACGTTTTAACTTGTGCATATACTGAGCCCTATAAATGTCGCAATCAATTTTTTAGGTGAATGTCATCAGTATTTATCACTTGTCTTTATACTTGACACTTTTGAGCTACGAAAAAGTTCCCTTATCACACGAGTATATTGATGGCGCAAATACTGCTATTTGATTAGTTGAGACACGCAATTAAGTGCTTTATCCGCAGAATAGCACAGTCGGAAAAGGCACGAGGTTCCAGCTAGAGAAAATTCGCTCTTTGACTTTTCACGCCAGAAAATCTATGTATTATGATACTATAGTAATAAACCACATCGGCAACGGGTGTAGCACTCGCATTTGACCATTTCACTCCATATCGGCACTCACCATCGCTCTTGCACATATATCATAAACATGGTCAAAATCTCTTGGTTTACCGTCGTTGGGTGTGGTTCATTGCTTAAAAGCAGCAAAACTTATTATGTCGGTCATTAGATTAATTATGTATAAAAATAAGCATCAATCAAGTGATTTTCATCTCAGAAAAGACTGTCACCGCTAATGATCAGTTCATTCCAAAGTCATGTTAACCCTTTTTGTTATATTTTATCCATCATTTGCCTGCCTGCCTGTCTGTCTGTCTGTCTGTCTGTCTGTCTGTCTGTCTGTCTGCCTGTCTGCCTGCCTGTCACTACACTTTGTGACTTATTAAGATCTCATTGCAGAAGAAATGTCATGTGCCTTGTTTAGCAGAAACTTGCACCTTCATGAATAAAACAATTCCTATCTAGAAATCAATGTTGCCTTCTCTGATCTACAGTATATATTAGCTTATTTAGCTGGTAGCATGTAAGTAGCTAATTATAACGGCTAATACCTTTAAATTGGTGAATAGCTATGCTATTCCGACCTCTCGAGTTTTTAGCTGATACCCAGATAATAACTAGCTAAGAGTTGCCATCATCAGCCAAAATAGCTAATATCTTGAATAGCTCAATAGTCATACCATTCCGACCTCGGTTTTTTTAGCTGATAGCCATCTAGAAAACACATAATCATAAACATAAATAAACATACATTGCTAAAATGGCTAATGGCTTGAATAGCTCAAAAGCCTGCTGCACAAGCAATGCCGCACAGTGCTAATCAATCCATCCATCTGTCGGTCTTTCCATCCCTATATACGTCGTATAGACATTTAGATAGATAGATAGATAGATAGATAGATAGATAGATAGATAGATAGATAGATAGATAGAGATAGATAGAGAGACAGAGAGATAGACACGTGCGTACGTACGTACATGCATACATACATACATAGTTTACATACATACATACATACACACACACACACACACACATACATACATACATACATACATACATACATACATACATACATACATACATACATACATACATACATACATACATACATACATAAAAGCCGAGACATATATGTCATGTACGCTTTTTATGTATTGCAAAGGCCCCGACTAATTCTTGCAACTTTAATATATTGTAAATTTCGCTTCAAGTTATTTCAAAGACTGAAGAAAAAATCTGGAACTCCGAAACCCTGCAAAGTTATATTTTAAATCCACGGGATTTATTTTTCCATCGATTTTAATTTTATGTTGTATGACGAACAAACTTTGCATCACCAGATCAAATTTGGAAATACCCAGATGACCAACGCGATGAAGCGGGTGAGAAGATCACGCTGAGAATCTGATTCTCAAATAAACCTGAATGGCTACATTAAAGAAAGATGTACACATCAGCATGAAGATGATTGCCATTTTCAATATTTAAAGTTATTTATCTACATCGACTTTGCTGGAAACCTTTTTACTTGTATTGATTTGTCCAAAAGGAAGCTACAAAATAGCACAAAAAGAACACGCAAGGAATATGCCGTAATGATAATAAGTGATCTGGGTTGAACATTCTCAGCTCATAATTGAGACAAGCACTACAAATCTTGTTTGATCAGATCGGCTCCTTTCTCTCCAATCATGATGACTGGTGCGTTGGTGTTACCAGAGGTTATATGAGGCATAACAGATGCGTCTGCAACACGAACATTGTCCAGACCTCGCACCCTGAAATGAAACATATAGTGTTGCTGCATATAAATGCCAACAGTTTCGTAGATATCAACATACAAAAAAGGAACACCTTCGCCTTATGACTGTATTTGCAGATACAACATCGTGACTGTTGTTATTGCAGAAACTAATTTTAATTTCAAAGTACACACTATAAGATGTTGTACCCTTTCCGTTGGAGTTTCCATCGAAGCCATGCATGTCAAAGTTAATCTAAGTTCGGGCACGATTTACCTCAGAAGATTAAAACTATCCCTTCACTCTTCCTATATAAAGATTGAATAAATATCCTGAGATTTATGTACTGTTGATATAGTAAATGGTATAACGCTAAACTCTAATCCTCAACTTTCACAAAAATAAAATTGCCAAAAAGGAAATCTTTTTTGAAGTTTCAAGATGAATCAATATATTATAAAGTGGTACAACAATGATAAGTTTCGATTATTGATAAAACTTTTTATCAGAGATCAGACCTAGGAACCACCCCGCTTTAAACGCCGAAATTGCACATACATAGTTTGCCTAAGATGATGATTAGCATGGTAATGACATTAAGTTTTTTGAATACTGTGCTGAAAATTTAATATAAACGCTACACTGACAAAATTACAGAGATTGAATTTCGGTGTAGTTCTGTGCCTTAAGAATTAAAAGTCTCACGTATGTTATGAAGTTAAGGGGATACTGGATTCAAACTGTCCTTATAATGCAGGAGTGTATCGATCATTCAATTTGAAAAAGTCGTAAATCTATATTTTTCATTTACAATGGGAATTATGGTGTTTACAGTACTTACATGAAAATATGACTTTTCTGTTCTTTACAGTTTTCATAATGATCAATTCGTGCGGTTTTACAAGAAAACAACCTCAATAAGAGCAAGAAAACAAGATTAAAATGCAAGGGCAAAGACAAATTTTTAAAGGTGAAATATCGACTGACATCTTGCTCGGGTACATGGTTAATCTATTTCGACTATGGCATATTTTTTGCATGATATATATAGCAGTGGAATCGCTAAAACAATCGCAAATTTGCTTACAGCAATATGTACTAAACGACAGTTGAAATTCTTACTTGAGAGACGGATCAACCACAGCTTTAGGGTCATCCTTGGTTCCCATTTTACACGTGCCACAAACGAGCCAAATCGTCAATGTCAGGTAGCGAACGACGTGTTCCCAATACTGGTCACTATCAAGCTCACTGGGGCAGTTGTCAAACTTGTAATAGGTAGGTCTAATTCTGTTTTATCGCAAAATGGCAGGAGGGAGAATAAACTCTCAACTGCAGCCTTACATACACGCCACAAAGATAGATAGTATAGTATACTCATATCTGTCACTCTCTGTCTGTCTATCCGTCTTCTCTCTCTCTCCTTCCCCCCCTCTCTCTCTCTCTCTCTCTCTCTCTCTCTCTCTCTCTCTCTCTCTCTCTCTCTCTCTCTCTCTCTCTCTCTCCATTTTCATCACATTATATCAATATGCCTTACCCAAAATCTCTAAAAGCCTTCGTGCCCGTGAGCTTCTGAATAAAACGCACTCCCTGCAAGAAGATAAAATTAAAGTGAAAACCATCGTACGTCCCTCAACTTTACGTTACAATTGGTTACCTTGGTAAAATCTTACTGTTTTCACTTACCCTTATCATAGTTTTAACGTCATCGGGGTTTTGTAATTAGTGATATAAATCTGAAATTATTTAACTAAATTTTGTGAAACCAGCTACAGATACTGATCCTATTAAATTCTAATTGTCGTGTGAAGCACCGTGAAGGGTCAAGTTAATTAAGGTTTCATTTGTATATTTAATGAAGTTTTGTAATTATTGATATAACTCCGTAATGACAGCATTAAATTTGATGAAACGTCCGACAGATGTTGATCTGACAGGTATCTAATTGTCCCATGAAGCATTGAGCAACGTCATGTTAATAAACAGGTCATTTACATATTAAATGAAGTTTTGTAATAAGTCAGTTACCTCCGACAGTACTGTGCGAAAGTTGATGACATCTAATATAGGTAATGATCTCACATATATCTAATTGTTCTGTGAAGCGTACAACTATACTAATGAACCGATTGTAAACCACGTGAGCACATTCAGTTCACATCTCGTCTTTAATGTTATAGTTAAACATGTACTGTTCGTTTCCCATTTGATCCACCACCCCCTCTAAATGGAAGTTCTTATGCTAACTTGGTATATCAATGATGTTAGTGTGATGCATTTACGTACACGCACTATGGATCCCGGGTACTGTACGAATCCATAATATACAAGAACCGATGCTACATATTGATCAAAACACTTTCAAGTGATAGCAAATTTTATTATCTTTCTCGTGTAGGAAAATGTTTGACACATTTCAGCGGCGGAAAAGCATGCAATTCTGTGCTTTTTGCTTCTGTATTTTGTGGTCTGTCTTTTCTTGATGAACACGACGTCCGCATATTGTATCAACTTTGATCTAAAGATAAAGTCGCGGCATAGCATTTCATTTGTAGCTCGTTTATTTACAACTCTGTATCAAAAACGTTTCCCGGTCCTGCATATATCTCCCAGTTTTATTGTCACTTGGTCATAGTTTAAAAAACAGTACGGAAATACTGATGCGATTTGATAAACGCAAGTCGACATGAGCTCCCCCAACGAAAGAATTTCACAGGTCGTGCGACACATTTTATTACCGACGGCTCCTTAATTTTGAAGAAGATTGTGTCTCGGAGACAGATGTTCAGACTCTACAACTTTTCAATACCCTCCTTGCCTACCGAAAGCTGTTCCGTTTTTGTTATTAGAATCGAAACTTTAATGTTTCCCAAGATAATTGAAACAGAGATAGCATTTTGATTTCAGAACGTGTCAAAAAGTCACAAATCAGAAGAAATTTGCAAATGAGATTTTATGCTAATATTGACACAGAGAAACATAAAGAGTGGCAACGCTTGCATGCCTTTTGTTCCATGGTCGTCTCGGTAGACTATGGCCTTTTCATATTAAAATGAGCTTCAAAGGTGTTAAACTTTTTGGAGGCTTTGTTTGTGGTTGATAATTACACGAGATTATGCGAAAAATACGACGAGATGGCATCGTACTGCCAGTCGCGTAGCAACCATAGTTACTTTGTGAGCTCTCAGGCCAGAAACACTGCTTCACGCCAATCAAAACATAACACGCCAGCAGTTTCATAAACATGTCCTTCCTTGACGCACGTGTAAAAGACGGTATGACTGACCGTAAACCTTTGAGTAAAACCAGACAGTATCGATAAAAGACTTTCAAATTTGGTTCAAACACACTCATCATATATTCATAAAAATATGAGAGGAATTTTTAAAACGGTAAAACTCACTTTCCTGAAGCTCAAAACACTCCCTTTTTCGCCAGCACGTCAATTCAGCTCAGCTCCACACGACAACAACAACACAAACTTTTCAGAACATACTTTCGCTCAACAATTGGCGAAAATCCGAAAATTACCGAAGGATGCATGGTCAGCACTCTTCGGAAAAGAGAGGCGAGAGTACCATGAGGCGAGGCGAACATGGATGGGTTACGTAACCGCTTCACGCCTTAAACAATACCCGTTGCGACTCTGTCTATGTTCCTCTGTGATATTGACAAGTCTTAATTAAGCACAACATTAGAAAGATAATCAAATTGAAAACTTTCAGAGAAGCGTTATGAAAGAAGATGCTTTATTTTATCTTAAATGAGAAAATTGGGCAAAAAGTTTAAATACGCAAATTTTATAATTATTTGAACAAAAGTGTATGTGATCTGACGTTACGTTGTCAGAAGTAATCGCTCAGGCATAGAGACGTATTGTTTTCAAGTATTAGAAATATCCGAATTTAAATTTCACAGCTAGTACAAACGTGGTTTCTAAAAGTAACGATATGTTACTATTTTGATGTAAAATAATCGCAATCATACCAATCCATAATCCAATAACACTTGGTCAAAATTTGTAAGACAATAGTTGTAAACATAGACACAAAACAGCACAGAACAGACAGTAAATAGACGGTACACAAACAAAGTCATATTCATGAAAGAAAGATATATGGACCTCTGGCCAGAATACCAAGAAGTGATGTCAGGTGTTTTTAATTATAAGTCAAAGCTATCTGTAACGTTTGAGAAACATAGCATTAATCCTTACCCATAGCTATAATATCTCTAGAGCGCCCTCCCTCCATGCGTTTGTTATTAGCATTCACAGCGAGACCTCTCTTGGACTTTGAACGGACTAGAACGTCACTGCCATGGCGGGTGTGAAGACAACGTTGGACTTCGTAATAATTGGAGCTGGCAATACTGGCTGTGTACTCGCAAACCGTTTGATAGAAAATGAAGGTATCAGTGCACTGTTACCTGAAGCCGGTCCTGAAGAAACCTGAAATCCATATTCCCATGGCAAAGGGGGCTGAACTTCGTACTGAGATTGGCAGTATAAGGTGACGCTTTGCATTTCCCGTAAATTTATGCTTTTTACTTTGGCTCTGAGAATACTTCCCTTGACAAAAACACAAATAATCGATTAATCTATTGGAGCCTATTTCTATTCATCAAATATCTGTAGAAACCAATCCAGTATGCAATATAGAGGCAAACTTTATGAAATAGGTCATTAGGTCATAACATTAATTAGGTCTTACATGCTATTGTTGCAGTAACAACAGATTTTCACTGCCATTATTTTATTTCAGAGTGCGAGGTTTGGTTAATGTTCTTGTCGTCGACGCCAGTGTTATGTGTCATAACCTCTGGTAACATCAATTCACAATTCATCATGCATGATCGGAGGGAAGGAAGTCGATATGATTAAACACACTTTGTAGTGCTTCCGATCTGCAATCTGTGAACCCCTGTAATGTGACGTGTACAAAATTGATCACCTTTACAGTCATCACCACGACCATGGCTACAAGGAGTACAGCTTCTGTAGTGAGACTTTACATTTGGGTCGATGTTGTTTCAATTGTACAATTTATTGTGGCCAGTTTAAAGACTCCGAATGTGTTTTTGTCCCCGAAACCATGATGGATGAAGAAATCTACCAGACTGGTCAAGAATCATTATGTTTTATCCTCTTCACCGACAATACTTCGAAGAGAGAATCAAACAGAAGGAGTTCATATCATCATCTATCAGACTGAGTGCCTTTACATCTAGGTTCAGTACACATTACAATGAACCCCCTGATCATTTTGAATCAGATGTTAAATATCAGACAAAAAGCCACCGTTTTTTCAAAGCTTGCTCCTTTTGGTTGTTTTGTTTTCTTCCAAAGATTATTATCGTCATTTCCTGTTAATCTAATCTAAATGAAGGAAACACACACAGAATGCTCTGATTCACTGTAAGTGTACTTTATTGCGGCATACGGTTTAAGTGAATATTAAATATAGCATCAAAACAGGTCCAATAATCAGTAACAAGGCAAATAAATCATTTACAAAGTCTAAGAAACAAACAGAAAGTCACAATAATGATAGGGTTAGAATAGCGTTTGCAATCGCACGTATTCTGACTTGAACCATGAGAAAGTAAGAATACGAAGAAAACTTCTGAATACGTTTTTTTTATTCTCAATAACAGCAGAGAAATACGTCACAGCAACTTAGGTTAGAATGCGCCTCGGGGTCAGATTTTTGGTCTCTCGAATTTGTTCAATATTTTTCTAATCTAGAAATTGAGTGGGCTAATTTTAAAGCTCTTGGAAAACGTAAAGTTTTCAACGTCTTTTTGTGAAAATCGAAAATTTAATTTTTTTAAATATAACAAAATACACGAAACACTGAAGTGTTAAACAACATTTAAAAAATCAAATTTGTAGAACTAAAAATACACTACTTTTAAAAGTGTTTCGTGATTAAGTTAACACTGGGATGGCGGTTGTTTTGACGGTAAATATAAGGTAATTTGTTTCCATAGTACCACAATTTGCATGGTGACCCCAATTTAATTGTTGTTTTGAAAGAGAATGGATGTGAAAGTTTCCAGGTGAAACGTTTGAGTAAAACTTTGTCTTTCAATTTCGAAGCGCATACTAGCTTAATCGTTATAGAAAGCAGGAGCACACAAAAGTTACAAAGCGGCAAAAACAACTATGTTCTTTATGTTCACTACAACTGTAACCGTACATGTACCCAACTAATAAACGAACGATATTATAACTTAAACTTGGCGTCACATCAAATAATTAAGATATTCTAAAAAGTTGTACTTTGGATAATTCTTCTACAGGAGATATAATCCCATGATATGATTTAAGCAGTTAATTCAAATATTGAATTATATTATAATGTGATATGATTTTACGATGTACATATTTACATTTATCAGATTTTAAAACGAGACTTCTTTCATTAAAAGAATTTGTGGTTTTAATAATATGCTTTCGAAATTTTGTCCTCTCATAATTTGATAAAAACAAACAACTCATGTTCTGTGCCAGGAAATATCCATCATATCGTTGTGTCTAAATGAAACATGACTTTGAATTAGTTCATACGTAAAAGTTTATCCATATAAACACTTTTCATTGTGGCTAGTTTCAGTTCTATATATTGATTTAATTCATTAAATAGCTTGCAAATATTCTTCCATGATTATATTTACGCATTATAAATATTTGCAGTATTTTTGCTGAAATTGGAATAGTTTTTTCAGATTCCGAGCAGTATGATCGTACTTGATTTCGTTATATACATCAGCATATTACAAATTATCGCATAACCGATTACAAATTTACCTCTTGGCTAAAATGCAAACGCAAAAAACGAATCTATTTACTTATCTGAAGTAAAATATAAAACACTAACACAGTAAGACTCACAGCGTTTATGAAGTAATTTCAAATATTATGTACAGATTTACAAAGAGTTTCGGCGGGGAATAATAAGTGTGGCTCTGACATTGAGAGCTGTGTCACTAGCAATAAGATATATATAACTCTAAATATTGAGTTAACTATATGAGAAAATAATTAAGATGACAGGAATCGGTTCATTTAGGTACGATGAGAACATGATGCCAGACTGTGCATACTAAAAGCGCATGGATATTTCCACGTTATATCACGCCGAGATGCTGCGAGCTGTTAACTTAAGCTCCTGAGGCTAAAAACTGTTGAACAATATATTGCAAGCTATATCGTAATGTTCGTACTATTGTTGCATTTGTACGCATTGTAACTCTTACACATTAAATTATAATACATTCTTTGTTCCTGTTGCTTTACGAAAATATGGTAATTTGCCACATTTTGGCAGGTTGTGCCCGTTGTATAAGGCGATATGAAGGCGCAATCTCCGCTGACAGCGTGACATTTCGTTGTCGTGTAGACATTAGACTCTTACCATGACTTATTGTGTTTAATGTTGAGAATTAATATTGTATAACATAAGGTGACTCTATAGATTATAGTTATATAAATATTATATTAATATGATGGTTTCTACATATACGTTTTTAAGGGTACGTTGGTACGAGATGTTTTAAAATGGTCATAAATTGCACAAGTTTTGTCCAACAGGAATGAATACAAAATATATTCTTCTATGGTTAAACTACTTATGATGAAGTTTGCCATGATTGAAATGGATTATAATTTTAATTTTCAAACTTCATGAGCTACGACGATTTGTAATATCACATTCTTGATAAAAATATGGATCTTAAAATGCTTGGCTAAAGTACTTACGTCAGTCACGGAGAGGACGAATGAGAAAGTCATTTATCACTACGAAGAAGTGACAACTAACCGTATACTTTAAGAAATTAATTGATGATTATATATATATATATATATATATATATATATATATATATATGTGTGTGTGTGTGTGTGTGTGTGTGTGTGTGTGCGTGTGTTGTAGAGATAATGTATATATAATGTGTGTATATATGTATAATGTATATATAATTTATATATATATATATATATATATATATATATATATATATATATATATATATATATATATATATATATATATATATATATATATATATCAATACATGTTTATGCCCTTAGCATTTCAGCAAGCTGGTATGTAAGGGGTAGCGGTCGTATATAGTTTCTATTATCGTAATAACGTTATTTAATTAATGTCCACGTTTTAGTTCACAGTGAATACTCGCCATACTGGCCTTGTCGTATTTTTCGCCACCACTAAATATCGAAAGCCCCTATTTAATTAATGTCCACGTTTAAGTTCATGGTGATGATATTTGTCATATTGGCTTTGTCGTATTTTTCGCTACCACTAAATATCGAAAGCCCCTATTTAATTAATGTCCACGTTTAAAGTTCATGGTGATAATATTTGTCATATTGGTCTTGGCGTATTTTTCGCTACCACTAAATATCGAATGCCCCTTTTTTAATTAATGCCAACGTTTAAGTTCTTGGTGATAATTTTCGCCGTACAGGCCTTGTCATTTTTCCGCTCCCCCTGCTACTTTAAATATGTACACAATTAAAAGTCCCTCTGCATCCATTGACAACGTCGTGATTCAGCAGTGTCTCTTTCTGAGTTACCCATAGGTCTAATGTCGATCTGACAGTATGGATAATTGAACAAAATGAAGATAAAAAACGTCAAAGTCAATATTTGTAAATGCCCTTTGCTTTTGACCAAGGTGACGAGTAAAGGGTCACGGTCATAAATCATACTTTACAAATATTGCAATGCCTATGATTTATTATAAGTTTATGGTCACAACATTCGTCATACTGGCCTAGTTGTATTTTCCGCTTTATCAAATATCCCACTTCATTCATCGATATCGTCTGCTTGATTCAGCAATAATATCTTCTACATGACCCATTCTGTTGATTTGACATTTAGGTGCGATAATATTGCATTGTAAAATATACCTTGCAATAGACATGTCACAACTTTGTGTTTGCAAGCCCGTGCAGATTGATCAATAGACTGTGATACAAGTAATGTTGCTATGCCTGTAAGGATGCAGTGCCTCGATTGGTGTGTATATACATAATTACGATACGGCAGTTGGTTGTGTTGCGGGATGGGTATCGTTATATGTTTGTAACCCGGCGGGCATCACCTTGTTCCTCTTGCAGCAATTCTGTACACACGGGAACATGCGATGCAATTCGTTTCGAAAGTTTTCGTTGAAGTAGGCGTACAGGAATGGGTTCATCAAGCTGTTGCTGACATAGCAGGTATGGGCGAAGTACCACTGAATGTACACCGTCTTGAAAATTGAAAGCGGGACTTTGTCCCTCGGTGTCAGGCGCCAGTACAGCGTGAAATAGTAATACGGCACCCAGGTCACTGCAAACAGTATTACAACGGAGAACAACATTTTCGTGGCCCGCTTCTTGTTTCGGTTGGATGAATTGCTCGGTGATTTCCTGTACCACAAAGTGCCAATCATTGCTGAATACAGACTTATTAAAATCAAGAGAGGGATAAGATACATCACTAATAAATCAGCCAAAAAGAACTTTTCGAGGTAACCATTGGCAGTGTACTTACTGGCGATTTTGCAGAAATACTTTGTCACGTTAGTGTTGTCGTGGGTGATTGAATCAAGAGAGAACATGATGGGTTTGTAGCTGGAGTATCCGAACGACGCGATCCAGACGCATGCGATTATGAAGATAGCCTGGGGGCGGTTTATCTTGGGGTTCAGAGGCTGTACAATCGCCCGAAAACGATCAATGCCTATGGCAAGAAGAGAAAACACTGTGGCACAACGCGATGTCCACTGCATCCACGCAAAAGTTCTGCAGACAAAGAGATCGCTGTTCAGTGCGTTGAAGAATTGTGGGTAATACTCGTATATCACGTGATAAGGAATTGTGAAGATCGCCACCATAAGGTCTGATACGGAGAGAGAAGCGATGAACCAGTTTGTCGGCGATTTCCGTAGTTTTGGTTGACGTACGATAGCTATAATCACCCATATATTACCCAAAATTATTATTATAAAGAATAAACAGTATAAAGTGACTTCATAGTCATCGGGGATTGTCGGCAGACGTGGACGCGATGGAAAGAAGGGCGGAAATCCCTCCTCTACGGGAGTCGAATTCGTTGTATTCGCCATCTTCTCGGGGCAGTACGCTTATAGCCTGAAACACGAAATATAGAACAAAGAGAATTGAAATGCTATGTTAAACGTCTGATTTGAGAGTGAAATAAAAAAGATCACAATGATTGCCTGAAATGAAGAAAAACTGAAGATGAATATGACAGGGCATTCGAAATCGATAGTGAATGTGAGTTGTGAACATGGATAGCAAAAAGTGCTGTTAAGGTTGGCGCTACGATAAAGACTATTTAAACATACCTAATTGTGTCCACTGTTTTGCTCCATTCTGTCGAAAAATTGTACTTTATGACTTCAATAACTTATATATGATGTATGCAGTTTAATTTATTACGTAAGTGTTGATGATAATAGGAAATGTTAATCAATGGTCACCAGGTCTTTTCAGCCTAATCTGAAATAAGGTGCGCATCATCGTCAAATCGCTCTGAATTATTGTTGAAAATCCTTATTAGCGCCATCGTGCGCGCACACATTACGTTTGTTGCTATGGCAATGTATACCCACAAACAACTAAGCATGCAAGTTACCATTAACAACGATGTGCCTTATGCAAGTTGAATGCTGTGAACGGCTAAGTTAGCCAGAGGTCGTCAACCCTCGAAATAATTGGATGCATATTTATTAATATAGTGGAATTGAATCGATGGAAATCTTGCGATAAAATGGCCTGCAATTTGCTTTACATTAGATTATATGTGAATAAGACAGCTGCTACTGTCATCTAGTTTTTTTGGCTTTTGTTAAAAGACAAAACAAGTAAAACATGTTCACTTTCAGTTTATTCGGTCGATTCAAATCCTTGCTTTTGCTTTGATTCACAAACGATTTGTAAGCGATTCTTTTAGTTCTGCGAGGCGCCAGGCTTTTCCACTCACTCAGAATTCTGGCCAAAAGCTGAATCCCATTATAACATTTTAATCAATCACAGTTATGATTACCGACAAAAAGATGTGATGATAACGCGATGCACTTAGTCTGACAGTGTAACAGAGCTACACGCCGCCACCATATGTGGCGATCAATATCGAAATCATGGTGTGCATGTGCTGTTAACTGAGCCTGTCAAACTGCCGTCATATCCAGACAACTTAACGAACATACAGATTGTCACATAATTTCCACGTGTTGTAGATACCGTGAAATCTAAAAGACGCTCCGGATGTGTGTACATCAACGCCTCGAGGTCGCACGCTGATTTCTCTGCTCTCTTCGTATAATTTTCATTAAGACGAAAACCTGTGATTAAGTTACAGAGTAATATTGATACCACCTGCAGGGATTGGCTGTGAGATTCAGACATTGATGTAAGAAATGGACCAGTCGGAGGGATTTTTAACACAATCGCACAGTTTTTATAGGATTGGGGAATTCGTATTATCACAAAAATCTTCAAAAATATATAAATATTGAATAAGCTTAAATACCCCTAGAATTGAGTCTTGAAATTCGACGAAGAGTTCGTAGTAAATTTCAAAATAGCTTGGAAATACAACGTGCTTGGGTGATAAGAAAAATATTTCTGGCAATAGAGAATGACGCCAACTGCATTCATTACAAACGTTCTCCTTCGATAAATTTTGCAACGACGTTCATGTACATACATTTCCTCACTGCAATGAATCTCGTTTTCATAATTCCATACAGTGATCTAGATTTTTCGGACCACTGGCAGGGATTTTATCTGCGTCATTGATATAGTACCATAGCGTGACGTCGCATGCGCAGTATTAAGGGCGGTCGGTAGATAAGGATGACCCTTTTATTTTATTTGTTTCTCATCTCCAGAGGAATACTCGGGCAAAACGGGCGGTCGAAATAAAAAAAAACAAGTACCAAAAAAAACTGTATTTGCTTCACGGTTCAATGTTCTGTCCATTTAGTCTCTACAATTTTTAAGTACAAAAAATGTGTATTTGTTTCAGTTTAATGTTCTGTCCATTCACGGTCACTGCCATTGCTTGTCTTTCAGTTCAGTGTTCTGTATTCTCTGTCCTTTCAGTCTGAGTCGCTGCAATCTCACAATTTGATGACGGTGGTGCTGTTGCTAGGATGATCGATTCAGAGGCGGTGCAAATAAAAAAAGTTGTTTATTTTCATGTCTGAGCTGAAATTTACGGTCGGTCGGGAGATGGTAAACACAAAAATAAAAAATGTTGCCCTAATCTGTTGTTTACGATGGAAAATTCTTAGACTTGTCTGGCATGGCGCTGATAATCGAGTCGCAAATACCTGTGCGCTGAATTGTCAAATCCACGAGAAACGCACTATTGACGAGCCAGCTGTACAGTATGACTGAGTCAGTATTTAACTATTTATCTGTACTTTACAAATAGAAAGTATTGCTGCTAAGCTCCGGTTCAGAGTTTGTTTGATAATAAATGGCCCGCAATAATGACTGCTACTGCTTTGATTTAGTATTGTCATATTTTCTGTCTCTTTTTTCGCACCAGGGAATAGTTTTATGTAAAATAAGGCCAAGACAAATAAAAAGTTTGTTTCTCATCCTAGACATATTTCAGATATGATACGGTGACACTGATTTTTTTACTCTCAATTTTTTTTTATTCTTCGATTAACAAGAACGCGGAAAAACATTACAACAACATAAGATAAATGCACAGCAGTGTTGCTTTATTATTTTTGTATAGCTACAAATCTGCGGTTTGACTTTTAGAGCAGCAATGCACAGTATGACTGGTCAATATATCAGTGACATATGTGTACACTTCTAAATGAAATGTTATTGCCAAATTGTTTACGGTCCTGTTTTATACAGCACTGTGTTATGCACTATCGTCGTGTATTTTTACGTTAATTTTTTATTGTATTTCCTCATAAACAGAAAAAAGGTTGATGCGGCGGGTCTGAATTGACGCGCGCGAGGATGAGAAACAAACTTTTTATTTTTCTTGGCCTAACAACTTCTTCGTTACATCACAAGAAACATTCTCAAAGCACCATAATTAAACGCTTATACCACATCACGAAATACTTGTATGGTTGATACTGCATCCGTCAAGTGAGCGCATAGCAGCTTCGCCTTGTAGATAAAACAAAACATGCATACATACGTACGTACATACATACAATACATATGCATGCATGCATACATACATACATACATACATACATACATACATACATACATACATACATACATACATACATACATACATACATACATACATACATACATACATACATACATACATACATACATACATACATACATACATACATACATACTCGTACAACAGAATGATCTAGATCGTGGTATTTTCCACATGTCCCTGAATTACAACATTCTGGAGGTCTTCGAATACAAAACTACTCTAAGGCACCACTAAAATATAGGAAATCAAAACAAGAGCGAATGTTTTCAGAACACGGACATGTACGTTCCCATGGAAGCTTACTGTATACAGACAATAACAAGCTACATTTCAATTGGATAAGACCACTGAGGGCTTCGCTGGCGTACATTATTGCCTAAAAGTCAACAAACACTAAAATGTAGGAATGTACATCCTTTCCAATGTATTTGCCCCGATGCAGTTATTTTCTCCCATGGTGAAATACGTGCCTAAGGCGAAATCACGGAATCCTAGTATATCAGCAAATTGCCTCAATCTTTTTCAAAATTTCAATTTGTATTTTTCGTTGAACAAGGGATTATATAATCCTCTTTTAAGCGATACATTCCGTGTGCGCCAATAATAATAGTGTGTGAATCACGTCTTGTGCGACTTCCGCGACACTCATATATTGAAATCAGCTTAATTAAAAGATACATTCTATCGTGGTGTATTCTTGGGGAACAATGCGCCTACACTTCTTGGATGGTGTAACAAACTTTTCTGTTTGAACAAGTCAGAGCATGGCATTATTGTCGAAGATATGTGCATTTTCACAAGAGTTTGAAGTGATTCAAAGAATCGTAAGAAGAGAGAATAAAAAGCAATTTTCTTCTGAGTATAAGTAGGCATATCGTTGCCATCTTGAATAATTGGTTGAACAGACGGCATTCAAGTGTTAAAGTTAATTCTTAATAACAGGCACGGAAAATGTTGACGTGTTCAGCATTACAACTCGGCTCTTACTGCTATAAAGTTTTGCCACGTCATGGTAGGGTTGACTTTGTATACATCATGGCTTGATAAGAAGAGGTTTACAAACAAACAAAGCTTTTTTCACATCATGCAGTTCTTCTTGCAAGATCTCTTGATACCCTTGCCAAGAACGTCACCTCGAGAGTAAGCACACAGCTCATGTTGACTCGGAGTGAACATAAGGTATACGTAGCATTCGCTTCGGGGACAGATACTCGGGCTTTCAAACTTTTTACGACACATTTTGGTAAACCACTCGTAGGTGCTCACCTTAAGCTCTTGGAGCACATAAGATTTTCACCTCCTTATTTTGTGAAAATCGGAAATTTATTTTTCCGATAGAGTCAAGACAGGGATGGTCACCATTATGAATATCAAATATCAGTAAATTAATTGCAATTTGTAAATTTTTGTTATGACCCTTGATTTTCATTCTTGACTGCGAAAGGGAATAGTTACAAGATTCCTCGAGGAAAGTTTGAGTAAAGGTTTTTTAGTCTTTCGAGGTGCATACTGCAGTAAGACGTTATTCATATAGTGGCTTGTTATGCCATAACTTTGTCTGTGTCACTCATTGAAAACCGATCTCGACAGATATGAGTGAGGCCGCATTAACAGCTATGATAATGTTTGAAATCTCTGAAAATTTGGCTTCAATCTGAAGATTTTTACATAGCATTGCAATTTATGCCAATAATAAAAACTTTCACTGAATCGTAGAGTCAAGTCGACTAGTCTGTTCCATTTTGTGAGTATATACAATCGCATCGATCCAAACATAGTTGGAACTAATTTGGGATTATTTGATGGTGAAGTAATGGCTGTTTAATCTGCAAAATGTAAGCTCATCTGCTTTTCGTTTTTAAGTTATTTTTATGATTAATTTGTAATATTGCAACATTCAGCTATAGGGTACCTAACACTTTTTAGAAATTTGAAAAATATGAAGATCCAATTATCCGTTCCAATCGTGTATCCTATAGAATGCGTAACGTTTTTTGGGACAGAGGAGTCCAAAAACAGTCCATATGGTATTTGGTTGAATATTAGGAAAATTAATATCTCGAAGCAGAGCGCAGTTTGTGCTTATGGAAGCAGTGATATCTTACTTTGAGCCGTGGGATATGAAATGGAATAGCACAATCTGTGGTTTGATGATAAAGTCGCCGAGCATTTTTCCATCCCTATTAATCTTGACGCCACATGCGCAGCGTATGTAAAACACTTTGCCAGCTTCGTCACGACTACATCCATTTTTCGCCTTCGAGGATCAAATACAGAACACTATGATGTGAAGAGGCTTGGAGCAGAACGAAATGAAATTTAATTCTTCTGTCACGTTCTCAATAAAATTGTTATCGAATACTAGTAAGCAAAATGCATACGATATTAAGATATGAACAACAACTCATAATTATGCTCAATTAAGAAACAACTATAAAATCACTAGGAAACTATAATTACATTGTTTAACCGATTGATGGGCCACAAATTAAAGAAATGTCTTTGAAAAAGTATATTTACTGTTGTCAAAATCTGAATAGCAAGAGCTGTGCCCTGAAGGACGTTTCTGTGTTTTTCAATCAGTCCAATTTCCTTGGACATCTTCTGAACGCAGACGGCGGAAAGTCCTGGAGGTGCAAAGCAAATCACGTCCTGTTTGTCGATGGAATTAAATTAGGAGAGTATTTAGGGGAATATGAAAACGCTCTTGAGTTATTTATTCAGTATATTGCCCGATTACACTCCTCGCAAAATTTTTATCAGACTGTCAAATATACGAAAGTTATGTTTTGTTACTCAGAATTTATGCTAAGGGTTACTCGACATTAGTCGTGTTAAAACAACAAAGCTCTTTATTATTGTCACATAGCTATTTTGACCTCATAAAATCGCTTTTTGCATTTCTATAAAGCCTAGTGATAGATCCTTAAATGGGCATTTTTATCGTGTTTTTCCTTCACGCGTTTAATTAATGACCTTCTGCAGTTCTTCAACCGAAACACTACTCTTACACAAGCCTTTATTCTACCTTATCCAGAGTATGCTGAAAAATCTTTCATATCCATAAATTTTATTGCGGAATTCTCCTCTTTTTCTGCATTTAAGCTAACATGACCGACTGTTGTACCGCTGTCATTCTAAGTGTGCGTGTGCGCGTCATTCGGCGCACTATCTCGAGAAAAGCTTACCAGTTTTGACTGAAATTGAGTACATGGATTGTATAATCAATTCATTATTACACTTAGATATTCTCAAGGCTCGTCATATCTCACAAATCGTGCTACAGATTGTTGATTATAGAAATTTATAATCAATTACACATTCATTTAGTACGATGATACAAGTTTTTTGCGACCCTAAAAGGAAAATACATTTTGATGTCAATCATTTTTTAAAGCAATTTCTATAATTTACATACTTTGCAATTAATGACATTTTCCTGATAAAATTCGACCTATCAAATATCAATAGCTCACGCAACAATGAAATTATCGTGAAAGACATAAGCGATATCACCAAATTGTATCTTGTTTGATGACAATTTTATTAAAGAAGCTTAACATCGACATTGATTCCATCGAATTTGATGATAAGGCATTCTTCATATATGTAGCACATAAAAGGCAAGTGTAGATTTGTATGTAAAATTGGTAATTTGCATATGAATTGCGTAAAATGAACGTTTTAAAATTGCTACACTAAAGTAAATGTCGTTTGCTAGTCATCATAACATGACATAGGCATATTCATGGCAGTTTGTCATCATTTAAGGTAGTTTGCGAATCGAAAGTGAAAGACTTTAACTTTTGCTTAAAATGCCCTGAAAAATTCTTTCAAACTTTCTCTTTCAAAATCAAGAATAAAAATCGGGATCGCCGTGCAAACTTTAGTACTATAGAAACAAATTACCCAAGATTTACCTATATTTGAAATTCAATATGGCCGCCATCCCTGTGTTTACTCTATGGAGAAAAACAAAATTTTGATTTCCAAAACACTAAGCTGGTGAAAGTTTTTTTCTTACTCCAAGGCCTTTAAAATGAGTCCAAGAAGTGGTAGATCAGAAAAGAATTGGACAAGTTTGAGAGTCCAAATATTTATCCCCTAGACGCATTCTACATTAATGAAGATGAAAACTTGTAGAATAACGCCGGAAGAATCATAAGTGTCAATTTACCGACAACAGCAAGTTATACTGAAACAAGGGAGCATTTTCAGTTCATATCTGATTGTATCTTATATCACTTGAGCAATTTTTCGGGGTTTTTTTATGAATGACTGTTGATTGTGCTCCCAATTTATCTTTTGTTCCTAACTTACAGAAAAAAATCGTCCAAGTCAATACCAATATATACTTTTCAATATCAAAAAACTAAAACAACCAAGGTGTAATGTTACTAGTTGCTAAGATTGTTCAAAATTTAAATTCTTTTATCTCACTTTTATTGATTTCTTTTCAATCTTTTCGTCTCATGCTGTTTCGACGGTGTGAGGTCGTGTTGAAAAAACAATCCTAGCCAGAGTTAGAATGCAACTCCTGAAGTTTGTGCTTGGTCGAACTATACATGTCAAAGGAGAACTAATTAAGGTAGATCGCACTCCTTGGGAACGATATTCGGGCTTTCAAACTTTTTCAATTCTATTGTGATCTGCCACTTGTGGTGGTTTATTTTAAAGTTCTTGGTGAAAGTTCTTACCGTCTCAGTTTTTCTAAAATCGAAAAATACATTATTCTTCTCCATAGAGTTAAAACAGGGATGGCGGCCATTTTGAATTTCAAATATCGATAAATTTTGGATAATTTCAATCTCTATTACCTACGGTGACCCTAATTTTAATTATATATTATTGATTTTGAAAGAGAAAGGTTGGAAAATTCATTGAGGAAAGTTTTAGCAAAAGTTGAAGTCTTCCATTTTCGAGGCGCATATTACTTTAGGGAGCGTTCAGTTTTTACGGCCGGGGGGGGCCGGCAAAATCCAGGGGGGGTCATCGTAATTTTGGAATCCGCAAAGGGGGGGTCATCGCTTTTTCACTGGTAGGAAAGGGGGTCACCACATTTTCAAAAACATAATACCAACAATAAAGTTCACTTTATGCCATGGCCATGATCGACCCTCTTTACCGGCGGGCCGCCTTCGGCGGCCCACTACAATAAATATACATTATGTATTACCCATGACCCTCTTAACGGGCAGACGCCTTTGGCGGCCCACTCCAATTAGGTTTACTTCATGCGATGGCCATGATCAACCCTCTTTACCGGCGGGCCACCTGCGGCGGCCCACTACAATAAATTGACTTTATGTAATACCCCATGGCAATCTTAATGGCCGCACGCCTTCAGCAGCCCTGTCCAGTAAAGTTTACTTTATTCGATAGCCATGATCGACCCTCTTTACCGGCGGGCCACCTTTGGTGGCCCACTAGAATAAAATTGACTTTACGTTATGGCCCATGACCCTCTTAACCGGAGGGCTGCCTTTGGCAAACCACTCCAATAAAGTTTACTTTATGCAATGTCCATGGACATGAGTTGTCTATGGAAATGAAGTTAAAAATTGCCTTACAGTCGTCCTAATCAACAGACGTTTCAATGGATGTGGCTGAGAAGTTTGTGCACTGGCATTTCTGCTACACGAATAAAGTGTGCCGCGTACCGGAGTTCAAATCCAAACCATGCGGGTAAATTTGACATATGGGTTTTGGTTATTTTTCAGCCGGGGGGGGGGGGGGGTCATCAATTTTTTTCATCTGACAAAGGGGGGGTCATCTTTTTTTCACGAAAAATGCAGGGGGGTCTATATTTTTTTTAACACCGCCGACAAGATTTTGCCGCCCCGGCCGTAAAAACTGAACGCTCCCTTAACAGGTAAGTCATTTTTGAACGACAAAAAGACATATTTTCACGTTTTACCTTCTGTGTAAATCTTCCAACCTATTGTCGCTTGTGGATTCAAGAGTTAAAAGCAGCCAGAACAACTCTGAAACGAAATTCCCTGCTGGGATAAAACTTAGTTTTGTTGTATTGTTTAATTGGTGTTAAATTAATTTTTTGAATTTCCCTGTTGAACGTGATGATATTTTCCATCTTTTTGCAAATAGACATAGTTTGAACAACTACGGTTTTTATGAAGGTCAATAAACATATAAAAATACAAGTATCAAATAAATTATCAAGGTAACTAGACAAAGATAACAAAGTGTGGCCCGCAGCTTGATGTTACAGCGAACTAAGTTTAACACATCTTATTTCCAGAATATACAATAATTGTTAACAAACTCCTTCAAACCACTTGAAAGAATGGTTTCATTACAACCATTTTCAGTAATAGAGCGCGAATCCACTGCAGGGAACTGCAATAAAACTGATCACACTAATTAGTTTTAGCTGTAGCCAGCTGACAAAGTCGACAACATTGTATGTCCCATGCAGACAGTTTGTCTGGGGAAGTTGAAATAAAAAAGATTTGTACATGGACCAGTGCATGGTAATGTTACATTGTATCTTAATCTTGAACACAGGGTGCCAATCGTAAACTCTCATTTACAACCCGAGCCTCAGACAGAGCTAGTTTTGCCTTTGTACAAGCTGACTTTTTGTCTGTATCAAGTAGCCTTGTTCAACACCAAAGTGGCCACGGCTACAGCTGAAACTAATCAGTGTAAGCAGTTTTATTGCAGTTCACTGCGGCAGCTTCGCGCTCTTTTACTGAAAATGGTTGTACCTATCGAGAAATTAAACGATATGATATCTGTTCCTTGTCATCGTTTCTCGTGTCATTTAGCAACTGTGCTTCCTTTTGTTCTTGTCTCATTAAACATCAAAATCTCAGATATTTTTTATGAGTTTGACATTTATCGTGCATATTCTAGACGCCGCAATGTCTAGGAAAAGCGTCTTCGTAGGCTTTTAGTCAAATAAAAACTGCAACATAAATGATGAAACAGCGGTCATCAACCATCGGCTATATGTGCTAAATAGCGATCTATTGCAGGGAGAAAAGCACACAGTGACTATATCATTGACTTGTAATAGGTACCCTGTCATAACACTACAGCAAGTCTGAGCTCGGATTAGGCTTACAGGCTCCGTTGGAGGAAAATGCGGGTAGCGCCGGAGCTTACGTAGAGGGATGATGGAACACGGTAGCATTTAGTCAAGTAAACGCCCTGCGGTATACCATTTGAAGTATTTTCAATACAACCCTGCCGCTATTGAAGTATTTTCTCTCTGATGACACAGAAACACTTCAGCTTTTCCGTATATCTGTTACCCATTCTGAAGAATAACCATGGCAATTCATTGAATCCACGCTCGTTCGACAAACCACTAGTTCATAATTGGAACCGTATATAATGCCCTTTTAATTAAGCTATTTATTTTCAAAACTCAGGGCAAGTCTGTGAGGGGACGAGTAACGCTAAATCAATTAATAAACGAATCCTTTGGAAAATGCGACTGTGTGGACAAGATTGGACGGTTTCCGATAACCCTGTTTGAGTAACTGCACAAACACCATGGCCATCCGGAAATATATTGAAAGTCTTCCGCTGCTGAGGAAGTATACCTTTCATGGACAAAAAAGTGACATTTCTTTTAACTTCTTGAGCTTATTGACAATGGTGAAACACAGCCACTACGATATGACCGTTCCTTCAGAAACAGAATGCACCCCACCTTGGCAGTTGTTTGAGATTTCTGTGGCATTTAAAAACTTTTGTTAACCCAGGGTTTACCGGACAGCCAAATTTTGGATCCAGACCGTAGACGAAACCTGGATAATTTTTCGACATACTTTGTTCGTTCGTGTATTCAGACACACAACTACTAACGGGTTAAACTAATTACACAAACGTTGGGAACATGGACTGATTTTATACTGAGTTCGGGCATTCATGATTATGTCAATATCGTTTTAAGGTACACTGTTGACTCAATACAGCAACACCGCTAAGCCTTAATAACATGACTGTCTATAAATTCCTTTAAGTGATTACGACATATCGGCGCAGATAGGAAATTAAGAAACAACAGGCACCTTCAAGAAATCAATTAAAGCTCTTTTTATATTGAGACTATTTCATAATGTGGTGTTTGATTTTGATTTTATAATTACAGCTCTCTGGGCATATGACGAGAGGGAAATTCTCTCTTAATAAAAAAATGCCATTTCTGACATTGTTCCGTTAAAAGCGCCAGGAAGTTTCAAATCAAGGGCAAACAAATCTCGGTGAGTAAAAAGCCTACAGAAATCACAAGTATACAATGAATACAGTTTTACTCTGACTTATTCAACGCAAATGCACCATTTCAATGGTTTAAGAGAAAATCGAGTGCGGTCTCATGGCAAATTGCGTGCATCTGAATTCTGTGAAATTATCTCTCTCCCCTTTACGATCGGCGTCTATCTCTGGCCGCAGTGACTTTACCATGGCAACGGCGATAAATACGCAAGTTTCATTGTGTGAAAGTGGCACTACACAGGGTTTGTCACGCTGTACTTATTAATGCGATAGTTAGACGTGCAAGTGGAACACGTCATCACCAAGACTTTCCCACTGCAAACGTTACTGAGGAGTCCGATTCGTAGGACTTGAACAATGGCACAGGCGTTTCAAGATCTCAAAAATAATATTCGAAGGCGCTTCAGTTATCGAAATCTTGTAAGAAACTCTTCAAAATTCGTATCAGCATAAGAAATATAACCATTACTACTATATGATTACTGTTATCTGTCACTTTATTCATACTGAGGAACCGGTTGGTGTTGTAGACCTCTAGAAAGCCTTAAAGTACCTTGCATAGGACGTGCAATGCATATAAAGTTTCTAAAGATCCACTCTTTGTAAGGTAATACGCCCCCACCCCCAACTTGAACAATGCAAAGTAAAATGTTTATGCATTCCTTGCTCTTGGAAACTACACTCTTCGTTTTTATGACCAGGAATCAATCAGGCTTAATCGTGTAGCTTTTTATGAGAAGAGCAAAGTACCGCAAATTCACCCATATTTTAGATTTCTTCCTATTATAGTAAAGTTTCAACAGGATATTTCAGTTGTGAAATATGTATGTATGTTAAGGTAGATGAAAGACAGAAATTTTTCTCAGACTTTTCTCGGGGAAGGTTTCAACCGTTCTCTTTCGAAATCAGAGGTAAAAAAAAATCAAGGGTTCCCATGCAAATTTTTGTACAGTATAAAAACAAATTACCATAAATTTACTGATATTTGAAATTCAAAACTGCCGCCATCCAAATGTTAACTCTTTGGGGAAAATTTAATTTTCGATTTTCACAAAAGTAAGGCGGCCAAAGCTTCATCTTCTCCCAGTGCTTCAAAATGAGCCCCCGAAAATGGTAGACCAGGAAAATATTGTTAAAATTTAAGAGTCGGAATATGTGTCCCTAAGGTAAATTCTACCTTAAGGTAGTTCGCACCTCAAATGTGAAAGACAACCTTTTGCTCAAACTTTCCTTCAGCAAAGTTTCAACCATTCTCTTTCAAAATCAAGAATAGAAATAAGAAGTTTCCGTGCAAATGTTGGTACTAGAGAAACAAATTACCCAATATTTGCCGATATTTGAAATTCAAATGGCTGCCATTCCCGTATTATCTTTATGGGGGGGGGGGAATGAAATTCCCAATTTTCACATTTAAACCGATCAGTTTTATAAATACCTTGTTTATTTCACAATAATATAATTTATATTTAAAATCGTGCACATCAATGAGTATATCGTATAAAAATGACCATGAATATATATATACATATATACACACGAATAATTTAGATGTCTTAGTGCACAAGATATTCCAGGGGTCAGTGGCAACAGAAACTTACCAGTGGTGTTGAGACAGCTGAGTATAGCAGTTATGCGTTTTATGTTAGCTTCGCTAGCCATAATTTATGTATTTTCCGGATTTTTTTTTTCATTTTTCTGCACAACACAGTCCCCCGTTTTCCTATCAAAAGCATGTCGAAATGAGTACTTTTCGATTTGTCAATGCAATGTGTATGCATGTACAATTTTAATCAGACAAGAATCCGTTTGTCTTGCAACAATTACGTTGGAATTGATAGCGATGCTAATACTGCATAGAAGGTGAATATGAGAATGCGTCTGTTTTATGAAAACCATCCAAAGTCTCAACTATTGTCTAATGGAGTTCAATTACACTGAAGTCACACGGAAATGTGTTTTGAGGGATTTAGTCATGGTAGTTGTAAGAACAGTGCAATAAGATGGTGTATTTGGAACTTGTATGAAAGATAATAAATAACTGTTAGGATGTACAAGATAATCCTGCACCATTACCAGAATAAATCTTGTATACTATCTGTTACATTGTGAAAAAAGAATCGCTTACAAATAATGTTGCCTTGCTATAGAATAAATCATATCATTCTGTCGCTAGAACCCGTCGCTTTGGGATATGATATGGTACTTCTCGAGGGGCGTTTTGGTCGAATAGCTATGAGTAAGATAAGAAGAAATTTTGAATGATTTTCCCTTTTGGTGTTTTTTTCATAGGTTTACAGATAAACTATGAATATTCGGAACGCTTCATTCTTTAAAAAATACTGTTGCTGGTTCGTTATATAGAAATTCTGTAATTAAAAATATGATAAGGCGGACTTGGGTAGTTCTAACTCTAAAGATAATATTTCTTTTTCAATATTAAATTACAAGGTACCAATAGTACTAATTTTCGGACATATCGTGTATACGGATACATGAAACTTACTGTATCTGAATACACAAAGGTTTTAACAAATATTCTCTGTGCTACGAATGTAAGCTTTCGCTTTTATCGTGTTTCTAAATGAACGGTGTTTTATAAGTGCAGAGTGGGTTTATGATACAACTGAACCATTCCGCACGAGACGAGTGTGGAGCCGTGCCGCTGTCTTTTACCGCAGGACACACTAGAAAAATCGGTGATCAGTTTCCTGTAACAACAATCGTGTACTGCGTAGCTGGAGTTAGCCTCGGGGATGGAACATTTAGACTCCGAAATATGATAATATAGCTATGAGTAAGATAAGAAGAAAGTTACCTTACTATGGAATGATTTGCCATTTTGAAATTAAGACCGCCAGAAGTGTAGATAGTTTTAAGCGCAGTTTGAAAACCTACCTTTTTACTCAGTTTTATGTGTAATTTTCTGTTTTACTTTTTTAGTGTGGTTGTATATTTAAATTATTTTATACAGCTATGTACAATGTGCTGAGACGTATGTGTAGTGCATTTTAAACAACTTTTAATAATAAAAATAATAATAATAATAATATCGGGGCGGGGGGGGGGGCTAAATCTTTAGCAATCTCATTTTGCAACCTGCATTTATGGATGTCGAAACATATTTTTTTCTATGCAGTTACCATAGTCACAGACATATATAGAAACAAACTAGCAACTGGTATTGTTCAAGGCGTGAAGCGGTTACGTAACCCATCCATGTTCGCCTCGCTTCAGGCTGCTCTCGCCTCTCTTTTTCGAAGAGTGCCGACCATGCATCCTTCGGTAATTTTCGGATTTTCGCCGATTGTTAAGCGAAAGTATGTTCGGAAAAGTTTGTGTTGTTGTCGTCGTGTGAAGCTAAGCGGAATTGGCGTGCTGGCGAAAACAGGAGTGTTTTGAGCTTCAGTAAAATGAGTTTTACCGGTTTAAAAATTCCTCTCATATTTTTATGAATATATAATGAGTGTGTTTGAACCAAATTTGAAAGTCTTTTATCGATACTGTCTGGTTTTACTCAATGGTTTCCGGTCAGTCATACCGTCTTTTACACGTTTGTCAAGGAAGGACATGTTTATGAAACTGCTGGCGTGTTATGTTTTGATTGGCATGAAGCAATGTTTCCGCCCTGAGAGCTCACAAAGTAACTATGGTTGCTACGCGACTGGCAGCACGATGCCATCTCGTCGTATTTTTCGCATAATCTCGTGCAATTATCAACCACAAACAAAGTCTCCAAAAGTTTAACACCTTTGAAGCTCATTTTAATATGAAAAGGCAATAGTCTACCGAGACGACCATGGAACAAAAGGCATGCCGCGTTGCTAGTCTGTTTCTATATTTGTCTGTGCCATAGTATATGGCGGATATTTCTTTCAAGTATCACAATTTAATTTGCCTCTCTAGTAAGCCAACAATATGCACGACGACCCGATATTAATTTTTTTATTCTTTAAAATATCTAGATAATTTTGTCAGACGTTTCGTCAAGCGATGTATGAGTGAAATAATACTTTCATTCATGGCGTGTAAGTTGAATTTTGTTCCAGAATGCCATGTCTATTATTTGCCTAATATATTCAGAAATTATTAAGTGCGAAATGAATATTGTAATCGCAGACTTTATCAGAAAAACAGATATTTGTGTGATTCGATCGACCTAACCAGCAAGGACAAACATGCAAATAAACCGCTAAACACTTGCATATGAATAATTTTAAACTTCGCGGGCGGTCTGCCATACTTTCAAAGTGAAATGTCACTCACTACTTTTTACATTTAAAAAAGTGATCATAACTAAGAAAAGGTCTTATCGAGTGCATGATGATTTCTACGTACAAAGTGGGGCTTCCTCGCTCCTTCGTAACACTTTGCATGACTCCTTAGTTTTAAATTGATTCGCAGACGTGCGTATCTTTGTTATCGCTGCGCTGGAGATGTCTGAGAAGCAAATAAAGCACGGTCCCTGTGGATAGACCGTGATTAAAAAAGACAGGCGCAACAGCAGCCTGATCCTCGACATTTGCTTTTAAGGTAATTTGTGCCTCGAAAATGAGAAACTTAAACTTTTGCTAAAACTTTCCTCAGTGAAAGTTCAAACCATTATATTTCAAAATCAAGAATAAAAATCAGGGTTCACTGTACAAAATTTGGTACGAGAGAAGTTAAAGATATTTAAAATTCAAAATGGCCGCTATTCCTGTATTGTTTATATTGTGGAGATTGAAATAAAATTCCCGATTTTTACCAAACTAAGCCGTTTGAAAAGTGTATTTCCTTCATAAGCTTCAAAACGAGCTCCCACAAGTGGTAGGCCAAAAGAATATCGTAAAAGTTTTAGTGTCCGAATAACTGTCTCCTGGGTCATTCTACTTTTAATCGGTTTTTCAGCGGCCCTCATCAAAGCGGGGTACAAGCTGCTGACAAAACATCCAGAAAGCGGTGAATACAAGCTGCGTTCCGGGAGCAAAGGAATAGCAACAGTTACCAGTATCATTTCAAAACATATTGATTTAATATCTTTTTGCCGGACTGTCAGAATCTATCATTAACCTATATGTTCAGCAAACTACAGATTTTATGAGCAAAAACAGATATAGGCGTTATTCGATCGACCTAACCTGCAAAGTTTAACATGCAAATGAAGCGTCAAGCTCTCGTATTGTTTAAAATATCGTTTTTTTCTCGCGACAGCATTGGCATAATTGGTGTGGGTCGAAGAGGGGGCTGACAAGACAACAGTGAATACAAGCTACGTCTTAGACATACATACAGTGGCGACGAAAAGCTGACATATTGAAGCTTATAACTAATCGCCTTGTTCGCCTTGTCTATAAGCCTCTGCATGTCGCATGATTTGAAACCTATGTAATGCTCGTATTTGTATAAATTTATTACTTTAGTTTGTGAACTTTTCTGATGGTGCCGAATTGATATTCCAGTACATATTATCATAAGAACAAATAAAACTATTTTATCCAGTAAGTGGACTTACGTGTAGCTTGTTAATAATACATGGGCGGGCTTCTGGGAAATTAAGGTAATATTGCAATTTAGCGGAGATGTAATAAAATACTTCTTAATGATGTATACCTACGTTACTTCTTAAAAACCCACTCTGCCAGAAATACCCTATTTTATTTTCCCCAGATGTCAGCAATGAGACTGAGAATACGTTATTGAGTAAAATCTGTAGACGTTTAGCCGCAAACCATAATTAAACCATCCGTTATCTAGTAAATGGATTTACCGTTGGGTATCGTTTAATGGTTATTACCCGAATGTCATTAGGGTAACAATAATAAAGTATGTTTAGAAAGACAAATAGATAGTGCTCTTCATTATTGTTCGTAATCTACGAGGGACGATTACCCTTGTCAATGAACTATCGTATGAACGTACCTTGAAGGTTGAAGAGTATGACTAGATTACAAAATCTGGATAGTAAGGAAACCTCGAAAGCGCCAGTAATGGTACGTCTGCAAAGTCTACACACGCACAACCATCTCATCAAAATGGCTTTCAGAAGACCAGGCACGTACAGAGTTTAAATTCTCGTACCTACTTATCACGTGAAGAGGATGGCCAATGGCGTCATCGACAGAGTTGTCATAGAATAAAACTTAATCGAAATTTATACTGACTGTGCTTGGTGTGTAACAAAAGAAATTGCCGGCAAACTTTACGAAAAAGAAGCGACGTCATAAAGGTAGTCGCCAGGTAGCATCAAAATGTTGGTTACGGATGCGAGAAATAGTGTGATACTATACACGATATTCATTTTATAGGTTTATTTGTCTCACCATTCTTTTATAGGTAATGTACTTTAATACACTGTCATGAGTGTTACTGTCACTAAGAAAGGCCACTGTACTCAAGTCAACCCCTTCAGAAAAATAAAATCCAGCTTTAGAATAGGTTTCTGTCTTAAAGTGAAATCCTCGAGGTGTTTAAATCATTGATATAAACACGCACTGCAAATGTACAACTTCGAATAGTGGCATAAAAGAGTACATACAGCCTCGGGGATAATTCTGTCCATGGACAGAGCTTAAAAATTCAGTAAATGCTCGAAAAGTAGTCATGTGCCATGTTTCACCAGTGATTTCCATCACCAGCACAACAACCAGCTTCAACTGTAAGTGTTATTTGTCGTTGAAGGCGTCCCGCTTCTTCAAGGAAAGTGTTCGGCTTACACAGCTTTAACCAATTCGGTTAAACCGCTTGTTTGGTTGAAGCGGAAAATATTGATCCACTCATTTGATTTACAAAAATCGGTGTAATGTTTACCTGCTCTTACGTTATTCAAATATAACGACGAAAAACACCAAAGAAAACTGCCGTAAGCACACCAGGATACACTGTAAACACACTTCGGATGGTACATAATTACAGTATATTAATGTTTGGCATCATTATCCAAAGAAATGATGTAGTTCGTGGAAAGTGGACTGCTATACGAGCTTAGACTAGCGTGTTTGTATGTTCCTATATAGCTGATCGTAAAAGACTATAGCAGTTATTAAATTCCATAAATTTTGCTTTGCATTATTCATGTCATGGCAAATCACACCATGATTGTCCTTGTGATGGAGATATGTTGCATCTGAGACTCGCCTTGAAAATTGGAGCACTAAAATTCAGAATGGCGAGAGGCGGCGACTGTTACTATGCGTAATATCGATATGAAGGAGAACAAATCTTTCATTTAACATTTCATTCCTTACTTTTTTTGAAAGAAACACGTTGTGAAATGAAAACAATTAATTCTGAAGGCAACGATCTACATAACCTAAAATAATTCAAATCATTACAACATTAGAATATGTCTCAAAAAAGAATCGATGTACTCAGGAAGCTATCTTGTAATCATCCTGTCTTTATTTTCTTCGTCGATGAGAAACTTGAGTACTTCCGGTAGCTTCTTTTATGATCGAGTAAAATAGAAATTAACACAACAGTGGCAGATCTTTTTTTGAGGGATTCTCTGAAGAGACAAGACAGCTGATTGGATAAGAACCTAATCGAGGTGTTAATGAGTCTGCTTGATAGCATGCTGATGAATTAATGACTAAAAAGGTTTATGTATCAGGCCAATCAAAACCAACCAACCATGCTTGGCCTGACCACGGTTCCTCTGATAGACGGACCGTGGCCTGACACTACATTTCAGACGTATGGTTATCTTGTCGAGCGGATATTTAACAACGTCATTTTTAAACTTTTAATTCTCAACTTTTATATGAAAGGGATTACATGGCATTGTTCGGACGTTGTTTCTGGTAATTTTGTTGTCAATCAATTAAGAAGTGAGTATACCTTCTGCCAAGCTTATGGACAGCACAGATGAAGAAACAAGTGGCATAGTTTCTGTTACCAGGCAAAAATAACAACAAAAATAATAACAGACCGCTAGCCTCGGTTTCAAGTAAAAAGACGTTGAATTTGACACTCGTGACAGAGTTGACATTTAGGATCAATACACATCATGCGAGTTTATTGTTTACAAGGGATATTTAATAAGGTAATAAGAGACGGCGAAAAGAATGACTTATGTCCTTAAAATTAGCCATGGAAGATTGAAAATTCCGAAGAGTGCAAAATTTTAATTTGAACAATGCAACAAAAGACAATCTGATAACTTCTATTATTAATCATAGTTATATGAGTGCACCGGCGAACGTTATTCGTAAAGCAAGCAGTGCCAACTGTTCGTACATTTTACGGCCATTGCTGCAGTACAAATACAAACGCTGGCTGTTGCAGTTCAGTTACTCCGAAAAGGGGTGTCATTTCAAAATTACCAGCGTTCAGATCAAAATTCTGTTTTACAAACACTTCGATTACTATAGCTTGGGGGACGTATTGTGCGCAAACAGCGTAGAAAATAAGAATCGCCTCAAATTCTCAAAAAAAATATCACAGCGGACGAGCTACGTTACTTTACAGTGGATCGCTTGAAAGAAAACCCCATATTCAGTCGACGCGGTCAAACTGTGTGATCATTGGCCAAATTTAGCGAAGCATTGTCGACTGAAATTAAACCATGCGTGAAATTCTCCCGCATTTATCATCGTAGGCGCTCAGTTCCCCGTTGCTAGGCAGTAGTCCATTACTAGATTTCGTCTAATGTTTTGTAAGTGATATAGCTGCTATATCATCGAAACCCATCTTTCAATATTTTCAACATGCCAGCACCCTCGTCGGAGTTCTTAAAAGAGTCGGTACGGTAAAGGACACGCATATGTCTGTTTTTCATATTTTTTTTTATTTTCCTATTCAAGTTTTTCACAAATCTGCACGATAAGAAAACCACACGTGTGACGTCACGATTTTAAGTTTCGAGAGAAAAGTTTGCAGACAGAGAAATACCCTGAGGAAAAAGACTTGGCGGTTTCTTAAAAGATATGAGCCTAACTGCAGAGTTCGTAAGATTATATTCACGTGATAGTTGCACATGTATTGACATTTACCGTATTCTGCCGGCGTCTTTCTTTACATCTCTGGCTGTGCGGCATTATGTTACAAATTGTTCAGTATGTGTATTTTTTTACATGTCAGTTTTCCGTCCAACCATCACAAATGTTTGACCCAGCTGTATATTTATATGTAAGCACCTGATGCAAATTGCAGACAATAAAACCTGCCTATCTGACGATCGCGTGAATGCGTGAAACTCGAGCAGTAGGTACCAAACATACTTGAAGCGTTCCCATTTTTATTATATATCTGTTATTTCATAGGAGTGTTCATTGTTCAACATACGTTGCTATAATTTCAGCATCTAGCAACATACGCCCTTTTCTCTAGTATCAGGCATTGTAATTCTGTGCTACTGTGCGAATATTCCTGCGGCAAGGTATATTGTCATCAAGCCATTCCTTATCTCCTTAGGTTTTAATTTGTAGAACAGTATTTATTACAAACATAAATATACGATAGAATAGAGAGCGCAAGGGGAATAAATCTTGCTTTCGATTTTACCAGTATCTATTTCAGAAATACTCATACATAAGCAATTTCCAAGCAGATTACTCCTTAAATGGAAGAAGCTGATGATTACATTGCATTTGAACATAAATCACGGGCACAATTTAAAACATACGAAAGAACTACATTTACAAATTTGTGATACTGTTTCGTCTATATCTACATGCATCATAGAAATGAAAGGGTCATTGGCTGAAACTTTAGGTGATTTTGTAATATGTTGTTTTAATGTCAGCTACCCTTTTCTTGTGCTTCTAGCTGAAGCACTGCATTGTTAGCGATTAAAGGTGAATTCTGGTCCGGACTAAAATTCGAATGTAAACAGTAACAGTGCAATCTACACGTAAAGATGCTGTGTTGAGAAGCACGTAACCGATTACATATAAATTGACGTAATACCTCATGAAAATTGAAAAAAGTCAGAAACGACAGCTTTTAAGTATTGCCGATGCTTTATACATGACTACCATATCCTGACAAAAGAAAACTGGTATGACATAGTGTGTTCATATTTTGTACAAACACATTATGCCAAAGGGGAATATCAATTACGAGTTTCTGGTGTACGGTGTGTGATCGGACTTGAAGTTAACACGAGCCGAATTCTAATCATAAAATTCTTCAATTAAATTATCAATAATCCATATATTGCTCCGGGTATTTTTTTTCAAAGTGCAGGCTTTGTAGTTGCAATGTAGTTGCGATCGTTATAACAGGTGCCTTGATACAGAGCTTTACCTGTTTTATGAGGTCTGGTCCTCTCGTTGGTAAGCGCCCAGACATCTCCCCCAGCAAAGATATTTTCATTACAAAATCCGACATTTTGATATGATAAATTATGAACATCGCTAGGCGGCGACGCTTTCATGCTAAGCAGTAATAACAGAGTTAACTCGTAAAAGAGAATGTTAATGTATACAATATTGGTAGCCCCGTTAAAAAAATTTACAGTTATGTCTCACCAGCTGCGATACAAAATTTCGTGCAGTGGCTGACTTATATATCTTCGATAGAGCGCTCGTGACGCCCCACTGACATTTTAAGGCGAACGACATAGGCTTGATCGAGATGCGCACCTCAGGTAAAATAAATTATCGACGAGGCATAAACTATCGGACTAGCCATGAACCTAAGCAGCTACGTGTGTGTCGACATAAGGGCGCTCTCGGGTATGTGTTCCATGGTACAAATAGCAATATGTACATGACTTCGAATTCAAACTTCACAAAAAGCGGGGTTTTTTTCTCTGTAGGTACATGATGTATGAATACACTCGGTTCCCTTTATTTTAAAATAACCCGTCGTACACGGGAGGAAACAAAAAAAGACAAGCGAGAGCCAATACTTAAACATCAAAATACATGACATTGTCTTTAATTCACTGTACACTAAAGCGTCTGTAAACCCAACCTGGATGCCCTCAAAAGATTTCGACTTTCAAAACACGACTTTCTATTTTTCAAAAAAAGGCAATGAACCAACAATGAACAATAAAGTCCCGCCACGGCACGTACGATAGATGGATCAATGAGCTCGAAAATTCAAATGAAGCAAGTACAAAATCAAGTCCAAGTTCACATGAAGAGAGATAATGTTTCTGCTTATTCATCAATAGAATATCTGAACATCGCATTATGGGAGTCACCTGAGCTCTTGTTTGAAGAAATATTCACATATTTTGGTTTAAAGGACGCGTAGTAGTAAGTTTTGACGATTTTTTTTTCACTAATGTTTATTTCTAATGCCAAATACAGCTTCTTCGTCTACTCCCAAAAGTATGTTGAGGTATATAGTGTTCATGTGCATTTGCAGACTGCATAGTTATTGCAAACAAGTGTAGTCAGTCCAGACTAGAATTGATATGTGAATGACAAAAATGCATTTTACACGTGGAAGCGCTATGTTAACAAGATAAAAAACCATGCAAAGTTAACATGCTTTTTGAATGAGAACAAGAACTTGTTACTTGAAATATGATACAAAAATAACGAGAAAACATTAGAAGTAAGAGCTACTTGCTCTTTGAACGTACAATCGTTTTTGAAAGAGACAATTACATGGTTGTAAAAATTGTCATCAATTCGGATGAGAAACTAAACCGGCCACATTGTTTATTCATGAGATCTTGAAAATATCTGATCTCATCACACATCAAATACGTATACGGCGATTATTATTTCCAATTCTGAAAACGGTACGGTGGTCGAATATTGGTATGTTGTGAATGAAATTGTTTCCTTGAATACTAAAGTTGACATAATACGAAGAGAAAATGCAGGAAATGGAAAGAAAGAAAACTTGAAACTAAAAATCTATCTTTGCTCCCCTAAAGACGAGCACAATTATGAGGCAAGGCGATGAGACTCATACGCACAACTGGAAATCAATGCTCTCAGGTTAAAACTTTATTGTCGGCGTTTGCTTCCTATGAGTCAACTGAGACAAAAGTGATAGCTAAGACTTACTTACAGTGTAACCAGACACTCGTCTTCTTTCGTCTACAGCAGCGGTGGTTCTCAATTGCCAGAGATGTACGTTCGGTCGGAGTCTGTTTTCGTCTGGTTGAATTACACGCCTAAACCACTACATTTGAAGGTGTGGTTGATGCCAACGGAAGTGATATTTAGGATAACTTGATCAACACTGCGCGTGCGTCGGCTCCTCCCCGACTCTAACCAAGCCACGGAAAACAAGAGTTGTGCCGTATTGATAGGGAATTGAAAGTTTGAGTCAACACGTCACTCCTATGACCAGGCAAGCAGAGATGATTTAATTGAAGTTCTGTTAGTAACTCAACCCTTACTGGAAACCGTTAGAAAAAACTGCTTCTATGAATCCTGTGAAGTGACTAATCCCGGCGCCAGTCTGTGCATCCTCAGGAGATATTTTGTTACTGTAATAATTACTATCAAATGTTACTGGATCGACCCATTTTGTTAAAATATCATCATCGATTGAAGCAAGTCAGAGTTAACGTGATCAATTATAAAGTCACTATATAATTGATCACGTTAAATCTGAATTGGCTACTCAGAGAAAGATGAGACCGCTTTGTTTGTGGGAGTAGTAGTAGAAGTGCTAATGGTCGTTTAGGTAAACTTTCGGGCTAGTCTTTGAAAGTATGTAGACGCTTCGACTTCACGCATCCAAACAAGCTAGTAAATTCAATTGCTACAATTCAAAGAATAGTACCGCCTCTAATGCATAAGTTCTATGCAGAGCGCATGCTGGTTTTGTGAAGACTCGGTTGACCCCTCGACCTCATAACTTCAGTTCAAAGCTTTGGTAAATCGTGGAATAAATTTGCGAATTCATCAGATACGGGATTTCGAAATGGCGAAAAACTCGCCCCCAGTCTAGGATACGTTATCCGTTTGTTTTAGGCTAGTTTTCAATTCAAAGGTTGAATTAAATACTCTACTCTTATCTACTTATGTTGTTTAAAAAAGCTCGAGGATCTATCTGTGACAGATCAATACTGATCACTGGCATGGATCTCAAAGATCCGGGTGAACCAGAAGACTTAAATTCAATTTTGGTTGACCCAGAGAGCGTGAAATCTGTAAGAGCGTCACGTGATCACTCAATCAATCCTAAATCGGAGAAGGAATTCGACCATAGGGTACTAATAACGGCAGCCGGATGATTGTCTTGCGCTTCTGCATGCTTGGCATGTTTTCTGGAGAACGCTTCAGCCGTTCCAACGCCTGATTATTGTTCGACATAAGGACATAAGCACAGTAGGAACGCCACGGGTTGTATCCTAACCACAAGTGATCACCAACCGTAATAAAACGCTGCCGAGCACACTGCGCCATGCCGTATTGGGTATAAGTGCATTACCATCAAATGAATTCGAATGCATTTCGATTAAAGTGTATAGGGCTGTTTTATAGGATTCATCCCTATCTGCATGGCCATAGTAACGTGGGATAATGTGTGCTACATTCAAATAGTGTCACCTTTTCGAGGTATGATCAGCATTACCTAGGTAAAACTTCACTAAAAAGACGAGCAGCGAGCATGCTGTGATAACGCCCTGTAAGTTTATCTTCATCATTACACAGTGTACTGCTGATATGTAGAAACCTGCGACAATGCTTCAAGTCGGTTAAAAACTCAGCAAACCCAAGACGTCTTCAAGGTTACATCTATCGATTAATTTTGAGCTTTGTATGGCTGATGATTAAGCGGACGGAATAAACGTAAGCCTAAGAACGTAAATGTCGACAAAGGAACGATGGAAACCTCCCTGAAGGCGACAGTCGAGAAAGATGCGTCGCCAAGATGTGCGCTGATAGCTGGGTCCCTCAACGTGACAAAACCGCTCTGTGTTGAGTATCTCGAAGTGACATCCGTTTGAAGAGTGAAGGCAGCTCGTATTTTCTCGAAAGTTAAGAGACAGAGCGAAGCAAACCTTCAGATATAAACTAGTACAGATTTTCACACGCAATATGTACGAACTTGTTGAATCACGTTGTAATATATTTTCAATCTCTTGCATTTAATTTATAGACCTTCGACTTCGCCCCTAGATATCAGAAAAGAGTGTTACTCGTTTTGGTTTGATAAATCGTTTGTAATGACTACATATGAACTCTGTCGTTTATTTATTTATTTATTTATTTATTTATTTATTTATTTATTTATTTATTTATTTATTCATTTCCTTATGTATTTATTATTTGAGGGTTGGGAGATCTCTCACGAAATGACTATTCGCCAAGTAAAAGAAAATAATTTCAAAAGAAAGGAGGGAAATTGCATTCCTGTATTCAAGAGTGTACTCATATAAACGGACGTTTCTTCACTGGGGAATACGATGTTCAGGCCACCCACATTGTATGTAAGTTCAAATGAGTAATTACAGAAACAGTGTAAGTGAAGCATTGGTCTTAAAATCCCTTTTTTTCTTTCAAGCCAATATAAAGGCTGTCATCCCTTCGTACTGTTTATGGTAATGAAGATTGATATTTTGTGTACATGTGAGGTTAGAGCGCTATAAACTCCTCTCTGATAAGCTAAAGTGGACGATTTATGGGATCGCAGATGTTAATAACCGCTACGCTCTATTCCCTGTCACTATTAAACAATTGAATCGAAGAAAACACGGGCAAACTGAATGAACTGGTAAACAAGCAATGGATTTCTAGATAAGGAAACTTTTCGTTCTCTGCTCCAGTAATACGAAGTGTATTAATTAGAATGAAGTGAATATGTTGCGGTGTCATAACTTTAACAGTGGTTTGCGTTGAACCGTTGGCAATGTGGGAACAAGGCATACTGTCTAAATTGGGGAGTTGCCAACGCTATCAGATAGCGATAATCACGCCTGTCGGTGTTGGCAGCTCCTCAATTTTAACCGCAAGTCTTGTTCACATCTTGCCAACGTTCAACACCAACTGCTGTATACATACGGTAGCATAGGGTACAAATATGGTAGAGAATGAATACATACACACATACATACATACATACATACATACATACATACATACATACATACATACATACGTACGTACGTACGTACGTACGTACGTACGTACGTACGTACATACATACATACATACATACATACATACATACATACATACATACATACATACATACATACATACATACATACATACATACATACATACATACATACATACATACATACATACATACTTTTTCACAGTGACGCCATATTCAAAGTATGAGTGTACTTGCCAAAGATGCAGTTACAGGAGCAAGGGGTCATTTCCAGGGTAAGTAGATCAGAAGTGTCAGGCAATTTGTGAGATCCTTTTTGAATCCAAAATATAATAAAAACGTGGATATGAGTCGATACAAGGAAACGTTCCTTTATAGAAATGGCATACGAGGTCATTGGCAAACGAGTGACGCATATCACTCGAGGTATATGACGTATCAGGGTCAGGCGGAGTTCATGGTTGGATATTTCAGATCGGTTCTATAAACACGTAATGTCGTGACAAAAATCGAAAGAGAGCAATGCAGTTTTCAATGGAGCATACAATTATGTCAACTACAGAACGGTAATGAGTATACATCAATTTTTCCATTCCACGTTTTAATTGTTGGTGCTATACTTTTTAAATACTTGCTCCTCCAGTAATCCTCCAACTCAACACTCTGATGGAGGTCATAGTTTCCGCATTTACTTGTAAATCAGCCTTCTGATTCTAACGGGGTTTAAACCAATAAACGCTTGTCAAAACGTCACTGTAGTTGGCAAAGTGCACGTTCACTGAGTGACAAGTATTAGATAGGCTAAACTAGACTTTATTATGAGAGTATCACTCGCTGAATTTATCCCGTCTGTTGATTGTTCGTCAAAGCCAACGTGATCAAGGTTCAAGCAAGGTTAATAACAGGCGTTGGCGAATATTTACCACCCTATTTCACTCATGTCACGCTTTTCGCTCACCGCGAATCGATAACCTGTCTTAGATTTTCAATTTAACCGAGAATTTCAACAGTGAGGCTGTATGCATTATTAAACGTACCCAAGGGAACAGAAAGCTCAGAAATGTAGCCGCCAGTATATCTTCACAGTTGCATATGTATGCGTCAGGTCGCACCGGCTCAGATTTACCAAGTCGCGTCAAAGGAAACAATACACTGTGAGGGATAGAGAGATAGATAAATAGATAGATAGATAGATACATACATACATACATACATACATACATACATACATACATACATACATACATACATACATACATACATACATACATACATACATACATACATACATACATACACATAGATAGATAGATAGATAGATAGATAGATAGATAGATAGATAGATAGATAGATAGATAGATAGATAAGATAGATAGATAGATAGATAGATAGATAGATAGATAGATAGATAGATAGATAGATAAACGAAGGGATAGACTTACAGGTTGATATTAGCCGGTTCTCTGGTAAATAGGCTAACGTTGGTAATTTATAGTTTGGAGTAAACACAGATATTTCTATGTTAATCATAAAGACATACTGTTCATAAAAAGACTGAAGCTTTCCGTCTATTTCGATGCAAAGATTGTACGTCATTGCTCAGACAACGACCGCAAAAGACTGAGGGTGTCTATTGTCTAGTGTGGTAGTTGTTTGAAATGATTCCAATGTATCGCCTTAGCTATATCTGCTATATTCTCAGTCAAATCTTAAAGTGTACTATAGATTAAAGGTTTTACTTTTCGAGTCTGGCCTTGACAATTATGCACAACGGCAATTTTTTTGACCGATATAAGCCATGTCATCATCTATGTAATATTCAACTTAATATCGTTAAAACTCGGAACAAGTCAATATCTATGGCCTATGTAATTTACTTCACTATATTAATTCCTACTTTTGAAATGATTTATATCCTGAAAATGTTTCTGCTCATCTACGGGAGTCTCTTAATGGTGTGCTTCCATGGTTTTGACAGTATATTGAGCGTAATCATGTAACAACAATCTCAGAGCATCGTTTTATTGACTGCCATCTAAAACTAAAAGGCTTTTAAATCATTGACCACGCTACCCTTTTCAACTATAAGTGGTTCAGTTCAACGGTAATCTCTCCTAGGGCGAAAGACGAACCAAGAAACATCAAAATTTATTAAAGCTTCATTCACCTGTTTTGTTCTTTAAAACACTAGCGCCTCATGATATGGGGAAAATATTCTGCAGCGTCAACCTGGTTATGCGGGCAATGCATCAAAGTAATCGGAATTACATGCCTGACTTCCTTGCAGATGTTTTAATAGTTCGGATAAAGGAGCAGTCAGCTCAAGTTCCGTATGGAATCGCTGCACCCAAGTGAAATTCTTAATGCATTTGTTCAAAACCTTATGACGGTGTTGGTAATTTTCATACAGCGTTCACAAAACGCGGAATGTCAGTCACTAGCATGCAAATTCGGCGGTTTTTACACAAAACTGGCGTATTCACTTTTCAGTTAATGTTTGTTGCCACTACAAGCATTCGATAATCCAGCCTTCTATAGTCCTTGATAATCAGTTCAGGGATTTGGATACAAAACCTCCAGAAGAAAAACTGAAGTGAGCTGGCTATAAGAGCTACCTTGTAAAACAAGAAACGTATTTACGGGACTTCTTGTACTATCGGCAACACTGTAGCCAAACAATTATTTCTGCGGTGAAATAATTAAAATTTTATATCCATTGATACAGAACTTCAACGGTATATTAACTCTGGTTTCAAAAGGTCGGGTTTTTCATCAATAGCATAAAAGGGTACCGCTTTCAGAATAACTATTATCTGTTGAGATACCAAGGATATTTGTTGACCAGAACACATGTGTTATCTAGTCAACCGCAATGATGGATGATGGACCATGATTCAGCCAATTTTGTTTTGGCACGCATCGACAGTGGCTCTCGTTCGTGTCAACGTTGAATTATTTTACGCCATAACCGGCTGCTTGTCTATGAGTTCATTTGCACTCGACGGATACTCGATAATCCTCGGACACTGCAATCACTGGCAAGCACGCACAGCGCGCTGTATTCAGTCACGAAATCTAGAGTGCATAGAATGTATCTGAAATACGACTCTCTCTTTAATCAGATCTTGTTAATTGGATGTCTTGGGTTTTTAAACCATCTATTAAGAGGACGGCGGTAATCAAAGTCTTCAATATATGTTCAATGAAACATCTGCAGAGACCACGTCACCAAGGCACATTTATACAAGTGTGCTGTGCGTGCTTTTTTAATTCACCTTTTCTTCTGTTTACCGACCCAAAGAAGGAAAACGTCAAAGCTATAATACCCACTGATACGTCACTCATAAGTTCAACCTGAAAGCACAGCGTTGTATAAAAGGACGCTCCTTAAATGCACTAGCTTATTTCATTGTCATCTTCACGCTTCTAGCCTACATAGAACTTCTTAATCTTATCAAAGCGCGGCGAAAACACAATTCAGAATGTTTAAATCCCGACCGTGGCTGCAACTTATTTCATTAATTTTCTGATTTTACGTCTAGCCGTAATGTAACTTTAATAACGGAAGGATGACAAACATAGCCATAGACCGGAATACGTGACTAAGTTGGAACTAGATAAATAATAAATGGGTACTCATTTTCAATTAGGACCGTTTTCATGCAAATGTAAAAACAAGGTAGGCATGCTTCATTCACTGATTTAAGCTACACATGAAAACATTTTTGCATCCATAGAAACCATGGCACTGAATGTTCCTCCTTGCATACTGTATATTTTATTTTATTCACGATACTTATACTTGTGAAAATGGCTGGAAACTTGTAACGCAGTGGAAAAGGGCCAGATTGTGTTGCTAATTGTCTCTCGCATGAATATCATTTATCAAAATTACACCAAATCTTTATATCAACTACTTACAAGGAGATGAAGCTTGTTCAGTTTTCATGTTAATATTAATATCTGCATCAGTGAGGTATGTGCAAAGTTTGGATCGATGCAAGTTAAAGATCGAAAGTAATAAAAATGGTGGTACTGGAAGACCGGTTTCTCATGCCGTAAGTGATTTTACAATGACATCCAATATATAGTTGTGCAAGATTTGGTTGAAGAGGTTCTTCACAAAGCCTTCTATTGTTGATGTACTGGAGTATCTTTGGACGAACGGAAAAGAAAAATCCCTTTAATCGACAGCATTCACTCTAAATGCAATATCCTGCATTCATGATACGTGTTAGCATCTTACAGCTAACACTAGAAACAGCTATTTTCAGATTCTACTAATGGCGTTACCGACAAAGAAAGAAAAACTAGCTTGACATTCAGTCTCGCATTAAGATGACTGCAAAGCCATGTGTATCCAAAAAGCGTATTCTTGCTCGGAATCTTTTCTTAACCATTTAAGCTTGTTATCGCAAAGGCATTTTGTATATGAATTAACATTCGGCTAGACCATAGACAGTTACTGTCTGTGGCTAGACTTGTGTCAAAACACCTGATATTCAGTGAAAGCATGCGGAATCAAGTCGAAAAAGATGAGGAGCGGGAACTTAACACCTTTACAACAATTTCAACGTGAATAAAAAAAACAGCAAAATAGAAATGGATTGTATACTGTTGATGTATTCCTTCCAAAATTGCCATCATACAATGCCAGCTGCACAATACCAGAACCCGATCTAAAAAAACCAGGCCGTATCAAACAAACAATTTGAGATTAACCCCAATCTTTACCCTGAAGTTTTCAACATTATAATAGGCATCGCAAAACTTGCCATAGGGCAAGTGTACACATCCATGCTATTCCCATGTGCGGTAGTCGAGCGGTTAGTACACAACTCGTGTTGTGAGTGTGTGGGCGGACCACAGCTATCTCAACACTTGAGGGCAGTACCGTTGCGTTTAATGAAAACGTTACTTAGTGTCAGGATTATCTGTTTTGATGAGATTTGGGTCAAGATACGCGGATAAAGTTCACTTTGCGGGGCTCCAAATAATGCTGAAGCTAGGATTTTGCGGGCCTCAGATATAACTGCTGTAGGTGACTGTGGTGACAGTCGTGCGTAGAAAGTTGATGTTGTATGAAATGCGGAGTGCAATGTCCGAGAATCAGGTTTTGCATGAGCCCTACGCCGAATTGCTCTTATTTGCTGTGTTCTCCTTCTTAATATTTTATCGTTGTCCATTTCTTTTACTTGTTAATAAAAGGTTGTAAATTTGACTCTGAGTTTCAAGGGATTATCTTATTTCTATTATTCTAAAAACAAGTCTATAACGGTATGTGTTCATGTAAAATGCAAAAATTGGCATATTTGGATCGGTTGTGCTTCGGACAACTCACTTTGAAATGTATGCCTTCAAAATATTTGTTCAACTAAAAGTCGAAGACAATTCCTCTGTTAAAAACCCTTGAGCGAGCATCAAGTAAGGGTATACTCCCAGTGGAATCGACAGATTAGTGTGTATGTATGCATATACATATAGGGCCGTGTTTTGCGTATAACCCTATTTTTATACACCTCCCTCCATTAAGCGTCCGTATAAACTAATTCTATGGTAAATTTTGAGGGATGCGGCATGCGCGATATGAGTGGAACGCGCGCGATTGTTGCCTTGGCACGAAGCCAATTAATTAAAATCAATTGCATTTAGACTCAGTTTTGTGTTTAGCGTGTTTTAAACCTTATACTACGAATACATTTTGGTGGAAGTTGTCATTATGTCTATAACTAACCGTAAAATAGTTTGTTAACATCCGATAATCGCTAGGTCCAAGGTCAAACAGGCACGTCGCGCGTCTCCCGTATTCGGGACTCCGCATACTATACAAAATACGGAAAGTGATTGGACGGTCAAACTCCCATAGGTTACGGCAGTAGGTGTATAATATATATATATATATATATATATATATATATATATATATATATATATATATATATATATTTGATGTAGGTGGTGTTAAAATTTGATAAATAAAATTTGTATTGGTGGCGACATTTTGAAACCAACTCAGAGCGTTTGTTTAACAGTGTAGAATTGTCAGCATTGATAATGTGCAGCTTTTCTGATATACAAAGATTACATCGCTTGCTTATGCTAGAGTAGCTCTTTGCTCTGTCTATGATTGACCTTGCTTGATTGGTCCTTGCTTCTTACGTTCCATACAAACTTTTACAACTCGGTATTGTTTTCGTATCTGTCGTTACGGAACGATTGCATGTGGTAAGTGTAGTGCGTCTTGAAGGTGTTATCAGTGAGGCCGATGTAAACTCTCTTAAGGGCATGGTTAACAAGGCCAAAGTATCAACGGCGGGCAAATAGAATCGTTCGTTCTAATCATATGTAAGAGTGTCAAGCTAGTAATCCTTTCACTTCTATCTGAGGATTGCAGGATGCATGAAACTTAAGTAATATATTTCATTACTTTGTACTTGAAGTAATTTGTTTATTTATAACGCTCTGCTTTGCATCGAGCACTGTAATTTCCCACGAGGACATCTGTATACTTCAATATATATATATATATATAGAGAGAGAGAGAGAGAGAGAGAGAGAGAGAGAGAGAGAGAGAGAGAGAGAGAGAGAGAGAGAGAGAGAGAGAGAGAGAGAGAGAGAGAGAGAGAGAGGTCGAAATCATAGATATGTGCACTAAAAATGAATTATTTTTTCGATAACACTGATTTGTTACTTTTATCTTTACCATATCTTTACCATATGAGATTTCTTTTATTGAAGCGTTCCGCAGCGTATATTTTCTGTATTATTCACATTGTATGGGACGAAGCTGGTGAATGAAAGAATGAATGAATGAATGAACCAAAGACCTAGGCGCACAAATGTGTTCACTTTCAGCGAAGGACAAGTGCATCTAATGAACATGTTCATGTTGCGTTTACAGAGATGTTAAGACTGAATCTGGAGATTATTTTCATCTAAAGCAGTAGATAGACGGTACAAAGAAATGCATACTTGTTGGAGATACGCGATTCGTTAACCATCCTTTTCTATAAATCAACTCCCTGTCTCTCGAAACCTGCACTGTCTCTCACGTAACATGTATACTACATTCGTACAGAATGCCATCTGTTCACACAGCCCGAAGATTAAACCCCTATTGATTTGATGTAATTACTTTCGATTTTGACTAGCAGGGCAATGGCTACAAGCCTATGGGATAGTAAGCTGTCATATAAGACCCCTCTATACCCGCAGCGCTTTTTTGAATTTAAATAAAATGGAGCGAGAGTGTGTATCGTGTGCAACTGAATGAAGTAACAAAGAATGTAATTCATACATGTCTTCTTCATGTGTTCATTTCTACCTGTTGTACAGTTATAAACTGAAAAGATCTTTATTTGACCCCGGGGAGAAACACATAGTCATACAGTAGGATTGATTTACCTTAAAAGGGCAAGTTATATAAATAATATAAAACACCTTCAGGTCTAAGACTTTCATATATTATTAATGGATGAATTTCCCAGAGGGCCACAACATTTTGAGAATATAATCTGCGACTAATCCATTTTCTTGCATTTCTTTTTAAGAATATTTGTAGAACAGATACCCAAGTCTTAACCAGTGACTATATCTTTGGGCACAGTGCCGCGATTTCTATATTAGATTGTCATCTTGCGAAAATGTGCATCCGTTACCCTGTAAGATGGCCAAGCATTTCAGATGGACCAAATATTTTAGGTGTTCGCGAGACAACTGCAAAGACGAGGTTGTAGTAAAAAGTAAAGCACATGAAGGCAATAGATTTATTTATAGGTATCTGAAACAAATACAAACGAAATTAGTTTGCTGAGTCAAAATTATCATTGACGTCATATATTTAATGTCGTATTAAACATCTATTGCCTGGTCATGAGGGCTATAGCGCCAGTCTATTACCCCGAGGGGCCGTGTGTTACCAGAAACACATCGCTATTCCCCGAGGCCGTAGGCCGAGGGTATAGCGATGTGTCTCTGGTAACACACGGCCACGAGGGGTAATAGACGAGCGCTATAGCCCGAATAAAGGCCAGACTATAGGTGTTTTATAACACACCACATGCTCATGTTGTATTGTTCTATAGTTTTTAATGTGGTTTGATATTTTGCACCGAAACAATCCATTAAGTTTACTGGGCGATGTTTCCACAGCGGTTTCCGTTGTATTTCAAAAAATATTCAAGCATACGTTACCTAGCGACATCCTGAGTTGCACTTTAATCTTTTCCGTCGATGAGCTGTTCAAGTTCCTACACTGTTGGAATGTTGAAAAATGTTGGAAAATCTGTTTTAGAGAATGTGTCATTACCTATCCCGGACGCACATCAGGTTCTGGTCACCCGCCATTGTTGCAAAGCTGCAGACGACACCACGGTCACGTGACCAGCACTTTTCTAAATTTGGTCAGAACTATTTCCGCTATTCAAAAAATACCCTCTGACGTCACTTTTGTCGATCCGGTGGAGACTAGACGTATCTATTTTCTCGTCACGTGACGTATTCTGGCGAATCGCGACACGGAATGAGCATGTGGCGTGTTATAAAAAAAGGTTATTTCCCCAAACCCTGTAGAAACTTAATCAATTTATATTGAGCCCATCGTCGGTCTCTTTATATTCCCGGTTTAAGTGAGCAGAAATCAATAATGAACATTTCAAGAAAAAAATACAATTTCATTTTTATTTCATCAACATACGTGCAAAAAAGTTAAATAATATTGAACAAATTCAAAGATTCTCATTTGCGTACGAATACCGCGTAAACCAGCAAAACAAACTCACCCTCCATGCAAGTCGTGCATCTCCACCCTGTTTTATCCGTGAAGTTTTACAGGTATGGCAGGAGTAGGAAATGGATTATATGCAACACCTTATCAAAGTTAGAGTGGAAACTAAAACAGCGTGTCTTCCTACGTCAAAGGTGCTCTGTAAAAGGCATATTCCAAAGGGGCAGTTTCTTGACGGGCGGGCAACGTTAATCATCAGGAAATTTTATTCATTCTTCATCGAGCAACTTGAAAATCAGCCCTGAGCAGTCGTCGTTGCGTCGCCAGGCGGGTAAGCCTTGATATTGGGCTGACGGGTATAGTTTCCTTGTTGAGAGAGCGGAAAACTTGTGGCTGGGTACGATGAAGTTTATCAATTGTAGCGAGAGGATATTTACAGACAGATTTCAGTGTTTCCGCAAATATTTCATTGTGCCCAAAATATTTAACGCTGATATGTTTATGTGTTAGATGTCCCTGGATAAAATCATTGAAAGCCGCCAGCTGTTGCTGGCTGCTACAACAAACGTGTGAACTTTTTTAAAACCAAATCAGATTTCGATAAATTTAGTAATTTTCTAGCGATCTTGAACTCGCAACTCGCAATACTTACTCATCTAATTATGAAGTCAGCGATCAAAACCACTCGAATTTATATGAGTACGAGAAGTGTTTCTAAATAAACTTATTATTCTCTGTCGCAAGAAATTGTCGACAGTCCGCGTTTTGATGTGAAAGTCCGTTAAAGCAGAGGCAAATGCGTGTGAACAATAACTCATGTCCACCGAGATCTAATCGTGAATGCGCATTTTCCTTTATTTTGCATTTTTCCTTTATCTTTCACATGTTTATTTTCCGCATATTACTTCTCCGGTTATTGGCGGATAAAAACCTCTAATGGTTGTCCCTCCAACAACAAAGATTAAGGTTTTTCCCGTCTGACATCGAACCTTTTGAGTCGCCCGTAAATGCGATCGGAAACTGGATGATGGCAGATTACTCACCATGGAAGATAAACCTTCGCACATAAATGCAGTCTCTTTTATACGAAGGAATCGATGTAGCACTTACTTGGTCGTCTGACAAAAAAACAGGCGTGTTGTTGAGGGACGACTGTTTACTGAAGCTAGCAAAGAGTTATTCCGATCTAGCAACTGCAAGTCTGTATCAGTGACGAGTCATCATGGCGCAGGTCTACCATCATTATGCTACCTCGCGTGTGGCAAAAATAACGTGAGTTTAAAACGAAAGAAAATAACTTTGGGAATAATAGTGATGAGAGTGGCGGGCTGCCTGTCCAAGCATGCTATCCCACCAAGATTTGGCCTAATTAAAAACAAGCATAGCAGGTTTTTTTCGCTTGCTCCGTCATACACCACGACCTGCTTGATTTGTTTACGATCACTGTTTCCAGATCAGTACTTTCACCAAAAATGAGATTTTGACGCTCAGTGCAAGACACATCTCGTATGGTCATGCGTTTTTCCACATACTAGCGCTACTCAAAATGCTCCCAGAATCTTTAGCTAGCTGTAACTCTTGACCTAAGAACATCTTCATATTCTCTCCTGGTTTTCTCTGAATTCTACTCTTTGAAAAGATATGGGCTTTTACAACATTAGGAAACTATTCCTTTGTAAGTAAATTCAAATTTTAAAGGTCATTTTGATTTCCCGCAATTTTTAAAAAAATGGTAATATTACAAAGGAAACAGAACATACAATGTCACAGTTGAAAACATTCGCCCTTGTGCATTACATTGGACTACTCTGTGCAGTTTACGTGCAGAATACAGTGTAGATAAGCAGTATCAACGGTTTTCGCTTTTCCGCATGGGGCCGCGATTTAATGTTTGGGCAAACATTTAATCGCAGTGTAATCTTTATCGTGTTCAAAATAGCACATACTGTCCCGGCGGGTAGTTAATAATTAGTGTGTTCACACACCTAAAATTAGTACATTTCCACAAACTTATCTTAACTTGAAAGTAAAACCATAAAAATACTGCTTAAAGATACAGCTAGTGGGGCTTTAAACAATGAAATGATAGTGTAGTTACAAGTTTTTATACTGTGATTACACCGCTTGCTGTCAACTTATATTGGTACAGTAAATCTATTAATTTCACAATAATCTGTTTGTATAATATTTTTGAGGAAAATACTTCCCAGTATTATTCATACTTGTCTGTATCGCTTCAAAATAGCAAAAGAAGCTTGCATACATTAGTCACGTTTGTTTATCTTGCTTCCTAAATTGCAAAAAAGGAATTAATTATAAAAAGTTTTTAATTTAAAATTTGTCGTCACAAAGCTGTTCTAAGAACACTATATGTCTTAACGTCATTTAATTCGTTTTCATAATCAATGATTGTTCCATTCAATGTATTCCAGAAACTTTAAGTTGCAAATATAGGGCTTACCGTATTTTAATTTATCACATATTTTAACTCATGGAATCGAGAACTGGCGTTCTTCCTATCATGGTCTCCCACATATCCTTCCAACGTACAATCATTGACATGTGATGGTTTCTACTTCCTATTCAAAAATGACAAAGTGAGGCCTTTACACCTGAAATAAAACTGTCATTTATGTTTAGAGTCAGTCTCTTAAAATTATAATTAGTTTTGACTCATTCACTTTTAAGTTTTGTATGCGTTTTCATAACTATAACATATTCTTTCGGCGACCCATTATTAATGATTAAATACTATTAGATTAGTTTGCTTGCTTACTAGTTTTTATAATGATCTTTCTTCTTCTAGGAATTTCCCATCTACAAATATATCTGCCTAGGGTATGCTGTTCAATTTATAAACCATTCACGAGCGAATATATATAGGTGTTATTAATAATATCATACATGCATCATCAACAATTTTTTCAAACGTAACCTTATAAATCCGAACCTTGTCGAACAATACCTATTAAATCGATCATCTATTTTTTGAGGAATCGCACCTTCAGACACAATATGGCATATATGAACATGAAAGCTGATAAATTGAAGCCTTTTTTGAAAACAGAATTTGCACAAATCTGCAACATAGCAGAAAATCGAAAGGTTACGACAACGGTTGGTTTTGTAAAGTGCGTTCCATTTTCCCTTATCACCTTCAAACTGATCTGTTTCCATCAAGAAAAGGAATGTCAATTATCGACGAATTACTTTTTCAGACGTTTTGGCGCGGTTTTCAGTCTACTGCCAATTATATACGCATTAAGAGAAGTGTAATCTGCGCTGGTAAAACGGGAACAGTATAATGTTTAAGTCTTTCAAACACCGACAGAATGGCGCATGCATGTCGAATACGAACTTAGATGTGTTCTACATTCAGGAACAAGTAATAGAGAGCACTAGCAAGCTAGAACATCTTCAAATATTCGGTTAGATTAGGATTACTAAGATGACATTTTGAAGAAAGTACCTGCCCTCTCATATTAAACATGACCATCAGAAGATATAAGATTCATGGTGATTCTACGTAGATATCTCATACGTATTTGACAGGTTTATGAAATCTTCATTGAGATGTTTAAATCCTTGATAAAGGTAAAGTAGAAGCCATGCAAGATTACCCCGTTATTAACTGCTAAGCCTAACGTCTACGTTGCCCAGGAACAAACAAGCAGCTTACCGTAGATATGGTAATCGTTTTACAAGCACACTAAATAGGCAACAGGTAGTAGAGCAGGTGTTTTTTAGAGAGAGCTGAACGAATAATAATTAATCTTTATAGCAATATCGCCTACAGCAGGATGGCTCCCCTCATTGTCACAGACGCTAACTATTACTCACGGATTAGTCTGCAAAAGCCATGATGATAAGGACTTTAGGTTACTCATCCCATCCCACGCCATATTCGGACACCTAATCAACTAGTTCCTTCAGTATTGCTGTCGGTGTTACCAGTTTCTGCGCAACGCCATATTGTTATAAAAAAGTGGACGACAGCGTAAATGAAACTTATTACAAATGGCATTTAATGATCATCATTCCTAGAGGGATGCCACGCAATGGCTTGGCAAGGTACCTATTATAATCAAACATGAATATATAACTATAGCAAACGCATTGCAACAAGACTTGCTGACTGAGATTGATATCGTATTGTGTTCTTCGATTGTTCCTACTCTTGGCGGGTTGAATAATGTGTTATTGAAATTCACAGCCTGTAGCCAAAATAAGTTTGAATCTGCGATCTCAGGCTCTATTCTATTCTATTCTATTCCATTCCATTCTATTCTATTCTATTCTTTTCTATTCTATTCTATTTTATTCTTACATATGATTTGTTTAAGCAATAAAGCACACTAAGCGACGGTATACCATGAGATTTTACAAGTTCACGGCACATATGCATAAGCAATGGTAAGTGCGTATATGGAGTGAGCTGGTCAAAATCGAGTGGTATACCGGCTGCTGGGGTGGATTATTGCCATTATATCATAACATTAATTTAAAATCCTGGCATGAAACGTCTAAAAAGGGATCATCTTTTCACTAGCTGAGAGTTCGTGCCCGTTCCAACGGTACTAAATTGCGAATATAGCGCGGTTATTTCCACTTTTCGACCGATCTAATAGCAGCATTTGCGTCACAAATATACTGGTATGGTATAAATAAGTATAATGCAATCGTCCTTTTACAAGCCAAGAATGTATTATTTCACTCCAAGAGGCTAACATTACCTTTGACCATTTACGCAACTTTAATCTTACAGATAACCACTGCAGCCACGGTTTGCACTTAAGGAAATGATATATGTAGTAGATAATGCGTAGTAAGAATTTGCAACTTTAAGCAATAAAAGATTTTTACATATTCCAACACGAGCAAATGGAATAATATTTAGGGTATGTTTAATCAGTATGTGACCTTCAGTGAGGGACAACATATTTTCAGAAGAAGTTTCATCTTTAATTGTTTTTGTGTGATCGTAAATCTATTAGGAATAAGTTGCATTCGGCAATCGAGCATCATAAAATATATAATCTCATTTTAGACGCGCCGAGACTCTCGCCAGCAACTGAAGCAAGTGACACAGCTAGAAACTTGCTAAAACCAGTTCCTTTATGTGGCTATTGGTCGATAACAAATTAATTTAAATTTGTCGACAACTAAGTGTACTCTAGACTGAAAGATCCATCGTTCGAGGACGCTCCCTACAACCCATCTCTTGCAGGGGGATTGTAGAGAGCGCCCTCGAGCGACGGATCTTCCAGTCTAGGTGTACTCAGGAATGCATCAATTTTGAGCTTTCCACAGTGTACAAATTTGCCTTCGTCTCGTTTCTTGTGCCCGGAACCTCCCACTGTGCGTATATAAGACGCCTAGTGTTTCATGCGTTGCTATCCATTAATTTCGTATTGAATTATAGTTTTACGGTTTTTTCACATTGTGATGTCTTATCTGGGCAAAATGGTAGAAATAAACATATCTTGGAAACAAAATCATAAGAGCTAAAGGCATGGATTGTAATGTTTGATATGTCCATAAAACTGGATAACAGATAGCCAAATGCTAATTGAAGTAAATGAACAAAGCATGAAAAGGTTATTAACTTTGCCTTTTTAAGTTGATTGGCAGTTTTCTGTTCTAAATACAATGAAAAGGACAACTTCGCTCACAAAAAATTAAAAATTTGTCGACAGATGAAGAAATTGCAACGATGGTGTGCACTGTTCCTTCGTTTTTATGCTTGGAATTTTGCTTTTTATTTCGACCTTAGGAGGCGCTCGCACATGGGACTGACAGGGACTCATGAAAAGACCTTGAGAAACAGGTACGGAAACCCACCTAACTTCAGTGCGTAAGCAAGCTTGGCAGTTAAGGGACCAGGGATGATTAAAACATGCGCACGGCAAACGTAACTTCCGCGTTAAGGGGAGGGAGTTTAGCTGTATTTCGATTACCGTGCGCAAAAATCGCACTACATGTTTCCTTATCAACATCTCGCTCCACGTTTTACTGTATCGCAAAATATCGCGCTACACTGTTGGGCATGTACTAGGCCAGTGCGGCACCTTCGCTACACCATTCTTTTGACATACATGTGGTTCAGTGCACGGTGTAAAATAACGTGACAACCATTATGGATACATTTCGTTATTGTCGAGTTGGCGCTGAACAAACATTGATTTTAGAGGGGGTATGCCAGTGGTGGTGGGAGCGTGTGCGTGATGCGTGATTTGGCCGAGTATTTCTGTCTTTTACTTCTCCGCTAGGTGACTGGATGCTGTATGTTGTGAGTTCGAACCCGATTGAAAACACCGTATATTCATAGCCACGTTATTACCGATTGTATTTGTACATGATACAGAATGAGGCTGGGTTGGATTTTCGCACTTTCAACTTTCGTTTAGTGGGGGAGGGGGAGGGGGGGGGGTTTGAGGCCAAATGCACTTAGTTTCGTGTAGCGTGCTCGTGCTTTAATTATCCACGGCCCCTAAATCAGAATTAATCGCCATGTGTCCTCTCATATAACATAGCGGTACACCAAGTGCTATGCACAAAAATGTAGAGCATTCAAAATGCCGCATAGTAACCCTGCATGGGCAAAAATAACAACGTAGCAAAATAACATTGCAGATAACCTACTCGGTTATAAATATTTGACAATTGGTGTAATTCAGAGATCTGAAGTACACCAACCATTGGGTGCTTTCGATTATCTTCCTCGAGACGCCCTTGGGCGTCCATGGGCGACCCAGTTTCTGTTCGATTATCGTGTGACGTCATTGTCGGATTACCTCGGGGTAGATTTCACCACCCCTGCTCGTCGAGTCGCGGAAGTGCGGGGCACTGCATAACAAATACGGCGGACGACAAACAGACAACACTAGTGCTCATGGAGAAAAATCGCCCGGGTACAGTTAATCAAAACAGTTGACGTGACATGGTGGAGTTAACGTTGAAAATAAACAGGCAAAAAATAGCTAATCTGTGGCGAAATCTTTGATTTCCGGGTGTATTGCCCGGTTGTATTGTTGTTTTCGTCTGTCATTTTGTTCCACGGTAACGTTCAATTTTCCCACTTCCCCGGGGAGCCCCATTATAACATCATGACGTCACTTAGGGCTCCCCGAGGATCATAATCGAATGCAGCCCCGATGACTGAAACCTTCAAAATCATTCAAGAGGGCGCCAGTATCTTGATTCTTCTCGATCCATGCGGCTTTCTAGCTGTTCGGTCAATTTACCATCGGGGTTAATGTCACGGAAAAAGAGCGCCAGCGCAAAATGAAAATGGAAAGCTAATTTTAAGTTTTATTAATCGAAGGAGCAATGTTTTTTTTTCTTGGGCAATACTCTTCCAAATCAAACTTGTTGTAATAATCACACGTCTCTTCTTTCTTCAGTTCAATGTCCTCTGCAATTCCTTGTCACATCCGATTCTATGTCATGCCACTTTGTACACAAGCTTTATATCACATCTTAGTAAAATTGAAAGCTATGATGACTGTAACGATCAGTACACAATTTAGCTAGTGATAGGCTGGAAGATTAATTCAAATCAAATAATATCGTTCACTTAACGTTAAATGGTATTACTCAATATGTCTGTTACTCTTTTGGAGTTGTTTTAAATTTTTATATGCAGATATCAAACATGTCATTGTGAAACTTTTTCTCAATCCACAATCTTTTGATTTGAAGCGCTGGAATTTCTTCGAGGTAGTATATCGAATCCACAACTGTTTCTCTATAAAAGATATGTTACGATGCCATAAAGTTTCCTATCGATTTAGGTTACCTGGTGCAACTTAATCACTACAGACCGTACAACCCGGTTATATTGAAAGAAAACGATTTCTGCGTGTAGTCTTAAAACTATCTTGCTCTCTTTATAGTTTTACAAAAGCTGAATGAACACACGATTTCATTTATCATTAGGCATTTTGAATCGCTTTGACATTGGAGATCGTCAACACCGGGGAATTCAGCTGCATCCAATAAACCCCTTTTAACGAAATCCTGTCAATGGCACAATAGCATGGAATCATTTGATTTATAATCTGCTGATTACTGGCTTACACCAGGGATAATATTTCATGTAAATGCTTTCAAAAGCGATTTTTGTCCTCCATTAGCAGATTAGCCGTTTTTCTTATTTCTATTTTCATGCAAACAATTCTAGCCACTGATCCCTTTCATTATCGCAAATGACGCTAATTTAGCAGCGTATACTCTTCAATTGCGTATCTGTGAAGTCGTGCCTTTGATGTCTGAATATGTTCTGTCCTGCTCCATTCTGTGACCTTGATTAGTTGAAGATTAAGGAAAATCACAAAAGGCGATATTCTGATGCATTTAATAGGGAATTTGGATTACTCCCTGACTGTCTAATACAAAGGCTAGCCAATAAATCATTATACAGCGTGTGCGGCAACATTCCTGCAGTTTTTTTGTACGATCCATATCATTGCAACGTGGCTGACACGGCAAGCAGTACTTATCTTGTAAATATTAAATTGTTATAATGTTGGCTGTATGTTCGAGTGGTTGCGTTGTATCCTCATATTACAGCTTCTTGTTCTATTAAAAAAAACATGAAAAAGAGCGTAATGATAATATCGAATTTCGTGATGTACAAGCTGCATGGATGTGATGTTAAATCGTGGAGTTAATATAGAAATAACGGACGACGCGCTGACCATTAACGTTTATTTATGGGCAAGGGCGAGAGGAAAGCCAAAAATTAATGGGCGAGGCTTGCCGAGCCCGTTAATTTTGGCTTTCTTCACGTCTGCGCACATAAATAAATGTTAATGGTCAGCGCGGAGTCAGTCTGTTATTTCCATTACATTATCAACGAATCCCGAAAAACCGTCAAAATTTACGAAAATTTCCCGTGCGAACGACAACGGGGCCCCAGAACCTGTCAGTGAGTAGTGCGCGCGCTGCAAAAATTTTGCAAATCCGGAGATTTTTTTGGAAAAAAGCGTCTAAACTTGGCCGACAAATGCTCCATTTTATTTTGTGGTTGATTATGAATTTTGTACAAATCACAATTTTCGTTTTAGCTGCAAAGTTACTATGTTTACGATATTATTTTTAATATTCACGGGCATGACAACAAACCATTACTGTGTATTATATTACCATGCAATGTCCATTGCGTTTTAATTGGTCGAGCTGAACCGCGCGACTGCCCACAAATGCACAGTAATGGTTTGTTTTCATGCCCGTGAATATGAATAATATCGTAAACGCAGCAACTTTACAGCTTAAACGAAAATTGTGATTAGTACAAAGATCATAATCAATCACAAGATAAAATGGAGCATTTGTTGGCCATGTTTAGACGCTTTTTTTCAAACCAATCTCCGGATTTGCAAAATTTTTGCAGCGCGCGCACTACTCACTGACAGATTCTTGGGCCCCGTTGTCGTTCGCACGGGAAATTTTCGTAAATTTTGACGGTTTTTCGGGGTTCGTTGATATGTAATTGAAATAACAGACTCCGCGCTGACCATTAACGTTTTTTTTATTGGCATGGGCGAGAGATAAGCCAAAATTAACGAGCTCGGCAAGCCTCGCCCGTTAATTTTTGGCTTTCCTCTCGCCCTTGCCTATAAATAAACGTTAATGGTCAGCGCGTCGTCCGTTATTTCTATATTTGTGGGCAGTCACGTGGTTCAGCTCGACCAATTAAAACGCGATGGACAGGACATGGTAATATAATGACTGATTTTAGTTCGAAGCAGAATAAGCTGACAATCCTTTCGCATATGTTCACAATCCATTCTGTCGACATGTCTTCGAGAAAGCGAGAAAAAATTCATTCATTTTACATAACACAAATAACACGATTTGAAGTAATTTGGGATAATTGGAAAGTGTAGCTATGTAGCTTTAATCTGCAACTGTAAGGTCATCTGCTTTTTCTTTTTAGCAATACACTTGTTTTATTGGTAATTTGTAATATAGAACTTTCAGCTACAGAGCATCTAACACTTTGAGAAATTTGAACAGTACAAAGATCCGATGCTCCGAAATTAGTTCCAATCGTGTTAAATTATGGTAACATTATCAAATGTTAAGGTATTTGCCCTTTAATTTGGCATCTCGTCATTATTTGTGACAGCATTGAAAAACAAGGCTTTTGTGATCGGTAATAAATGCTATTGTTCATTATTTAACCCTTGAACTTCAATTGCATGATTTTCAATGTAGAATCTTCATAACATTATATCCAATGATCTCCTTAGCAATGTCTTTTGTTATAAATCAGAGTACCCTCTCCTGTACCTCATCATCATCACCTTCATCATCATCATCATCATCATCATCATCATCATCATCACAATTATCGTCATCATCATCATTATCCCAATTTCATGACAGCAACACATGTTTATCAGATAAGTAATATCGAGGATATATTGCGTAGCAACTCAGAAAACCACGTACTAGCGGAAGGAGGCTTCAGCCTCGTCTGCAAGAGATGTGAAAGCAATGCTCCTAGATAGTAGGACAGGGAGCACAAAACGCGCGCAGATGGGCAAGGGACAAGATGAAGACGATTCGGAATAAAAGAGCTTGAAACACCTATAGCAAACGCATCATCGCTGGAAAGCTGAATAGCTAGGAGAGCTTATAGCAACACTGGCGTATATATTACATTCTACATTCTGATTCTTGCAGGAAAGATTAGATATGGCTTCTTCATTAATGGTGAATATCATCAACGGAGAAAATAATTGCCATCAACTTAATGGCATTAACTTCCTGCACAAAGAGAGCATGATCAGATTACTTGGTGTTCGAAAGATTCGTCGTACTAAACGTGTTTTGCAAGTAGCACATTCAGTAGATTCTAAATTATAAGATTTGATCTATTGCAGATTTTTGCGTACATTTAGACGGATGCCATGCATGAGGAGTGCGCGAGAAGTGTTCAGTTATAATACAGTGTCTTGCTAAAGCCTTGGGTGCTTTTCTAGATTTACGAGTATCTTTTCTCAGGAGATTATGAGCACAGGAAAGATTGTAATCCACGAAATTCTGCGTATGCCATTATTTTTATTTTTCGACACGAATTACCTCTAATGTCGATATTTCGATTTCCAGTGCTGTAAACTGCTCGGTCTTCATTGAAGTCTGTTTTATGTCCAACGTCGCCAGGTGAAGAATTCCAAATAAGTGCTGATTGGTGTGTTCCCATGACTCACAACAATTGCTGTTGTTGTAGAATTCACACTAAAGTGACTGAAGTTTCTTTTATGTTAACGTGCGTCACCAACGAGTTAGAACAGGGGTTCAATGCACGCCTAGTATGCAAATGTCAAAACTAATATCTTAACAGAACAATGGACCTATACATCACTCTTAAAAGGCCAATTATGTCAATCAAACAAGCAATTCTACATTAACGAAATGAAGCAAAACTCATAAAGCAGCATAGACAATTATTATTGTCACTGAGTATCTCCAGGGTCCAACTTCACAACGGAACCGTATCATGCGAGGGTTTATTTTCTTCTCAAGTGTGTAAAACGTGAGAGAATGCCAAATGTAATGTTATTATTTCTTTTCTTTCATTAAAATTATATGATGAAGATAAATAAAAGTAAATTCAACTGTATAGACAAAAAAACCAATTTGCCTAATAAAATTGAATCTTCTATCTTAAAAACAACGATGAATGAATTTCGTTAACAATGATAATGTTTGCATTATTTCTTTCTCATTATTTTGACTAAAGTTTCTTTGATGTTAACGTGCGTCATTTGTCTTGCTTGTCTTTTCATTACCAAAAACACTGTGCTACACTTACACCTTGTGTATGTTATTTATCACATCCCTGACTAAACTGTTGGTGCTCAATTATGAAATAACTTGCCAAAGTTCCCATTTGCGCCGTTGACTCTTTCCGAATTGTTAGTTGCTTAACAGGGTCGAGAAGGTAGATCATTTGAGAACGTCTCCAAACAATTTCATTCATTCACTCCATTCATTCCGTCATTCAGTCACTCATTCATTTAAAGTGACCAACACGGCATAGTAAGGCTACATCCATCTTTCAGCTGCTAGGCTAGAGGTCATCGTCGAAATCGTGGCCAGTCCGGTTTATTTTTTCTATCCTTTCTCTGAACTGAACTTCGCGCAGTTGAAAACTTGCAAAATGAAATGAAAATATAAAACCTTATTTTAGATTACTACTAAACAAGGACTCATAGTTGATTGACAGTGGGATGTGATGAATACCGACACACGGTTGCTCTGACACAAATTCGTCTATTATCCTTCAACAAAGAAACAAGATAACACACTTTCATGATCATAAAATAAGTCTTCAATAAAATCAATCTTGAAAGAGAGAAGAAGTACAATCGCGCTATATCTTAGCAAATTAATTCAATTTTGGTCGGAAAGTTTAATTTTCGTTTCATTCTTTTGGTTAATATTTTATACGGCGACCTTGCATTTCAATTTAACAAAGTAATTGCATTACAATGCACTCTAAACTTTGTTATTTATTTGATCTGTAAACAAAGGTCTGTCCTTTGTCACTGGGGTTTGCTTTATTTTGTCGATGTTAATTGACTTTACTGTTTAAGTTCATCGACTTTTCACGGGTGATGTACAGGTCTGACATGTCGTTATACTACAAGATTTGAGTCGACGGAAAGAACCCTAGTCTTCTTATTAGCAGCCCCTGTCGTTTGTCAAGGTTTTTGTCAATTAACATCAGACTCATAGGCACGACATCGCCGAATTGGATCTTGCGGGCTTGCCATGAACTATGCCTTTGGTTGTTAGTATCACTGCCACTTTCGCCGCCTGGATTAGGCTTTCAATTGACTGGATTTCAGGGAAAGTGTTCGTCTCATTTGTTAAACCGATATATCTGGAATAACAGCCAGACGCCTGTGCGTTCACTCGTGTAATTTATGGGCAACAAATATTTTTCTTCATTTTATTGGGCAATCAAGTTAATTATTACATCCGTTTGCAAAGCAAACAGATTAATTATTTGTTTCATGCCAACGCTGGCCTATGAAAAAAATCTACTTCAGCATATACAAACTCCACGAATAGCATGACAAGTAATATTTCCCGCCATATACGATAAAAACAGCGTACACATATAGAACCAATAGGCAGCGTTTCATTGTGCAAATATCTCACACAAATTAACACCTTGATTAGGTTTTTCTCCAACCTGGGCCCAACCACGAGGAATCTCCTGTGCAATGAGTACCCACCATTTTGATGTCAATTTTTCGCCTATATAGACATGATAAAGTGGAAGTCATAAATTTTCCCTTAAGTGCCCGAAATTCGAACGTCGACGCAAATATGAAATTAAACTGAAAATTACTGCCAAACTCTGATGTAATTAAAGTCGTGCCTCTCTTCATAATGTTTCCATGTAAGATGTTATGAACCACCTCGAGAAGTATCATGAATTTCAAAATTCATTAAAATAGAGCTAATGCGGATGCCTGAATGAAGGCTGAAGCGCTCCATTGAATGCGTTAACTATAGAAACCAGAGATCTTGAAGTAAAAATGTACGTGCTTTATTGACGAAAAGGGACGAAACACTACAGTACATTCACTACATTATTAGCATGTTAGCCGATGGTGGCCAATCTCATATCAGGTGATTGAATGGAGAAGAAAGAAGAGAAACAGATAAGAAGACGAGAATGGGAATTTTAACATGAGGAAAAAAGAAGACACGGAAATTTGTTTGCTTAAGCAACAACAAGCCCTGAAGAAGAGAAGGCACTGGCCGGTAATACACAGCCGAGAGAAAAAATGAAAACGGAACTATGAACTGGAACATTAAAGACGAGATATGTAAAACACGCGATAAAATGTCCATTTCAGACACAATCCCTAATTTCTATAAGTCAGGGCCTTCTATCTATTACGACAGAGATACCATTTCCATCATAATGCACTCCCTTTTGACAGATGAGCGATTTAATCAATATTGGTGTTGATGAACATTGAGATGAATTCTTGCGTCGACATTTTGATTGTCAGCGTTTTACTCCTGAACATAGCGTATTAGCAATGTTTTGTTTGTGTGTTGGCGTTCGCATCAGTGCATGAAGCAAATGATTGATATGTTTAATAACGAAATGTAAACCGTATGATTCAGTAATTAGAATGAAACACTTAAGTCATTGACAACTGCTGCGTTGACTAGTACATGAGTGACCAAGCAGGCCTCTTCCTGTGTTGTTCCGGATATACGTAGAGACACTTTACGGTAATCTTTCCCTATAAATTCAATTGATGCAAATTAAAAGTCAATCAGCGGAAATGACGCTGACGGCAATGACCAAAATAACATAGGCATGTGACGTTTTTAAACCTACCGTCCTGAAGCAAACAAGTTCGCAAATCTTTAAAGTCGACGAGATACACTCTACGAAAGAAAAGGAGCTGCAAACAAAAGTATGCCAAACTAAGATGCTTATATGCAAACAGCAGTGTGCTCTAACACAGACCTGTTTGCACCAGATTACTGGTTGTTGAACTGAACATTACGTTTCAGTGAACTCAAGAAGAGAAAGCAATATTACATTTACAAAACTAAAGAAAACAAAACAAAACAAAACAAAACAAAACAAAACAAACCCTTACAGCAGCCACGAACCTTTGTGTAACATACCCAGTGCCGATTAGCAATTCAACTTCGAGGACAAAAAAATAACAATTAGCGAAATAAATAAAAGCTATGCTTCGTATGTATCTTCGAAAAGCTATAATGGATAACTCGAATTGTGTGTTCTCTCTCTTTCGTTTGCATTTTCAATGAGGAGTTCAGTTTATTCTTGTCAATTGACATCTTTTTTTATTAGCATATAGAACAACCTCGGGTGTAAATTTCATTTACAGTGGTTTGCATTGACCCACTGGCATTAGACGAACTAGACACATTGTCTAAATCGAGATGTTGCCGACACTAACAATTATCAGCTAGGCGCTAACATCAGTCGATCATAGAGGAATCAACTCTGCAAAAGTTGAGGCATTTTCAAGCAGAAGGTCAGACACAGTTAAAACAATACCACCCAATCAACACACCACGTATGCTATACTAGGCTACATACCAGCAATCGAGTTGTAATTTGTTTTACATAGTTCCATTGCAATAAAATTTGGTGTGTTGAGACAATACCTGCTCCTTTATTAACGATATGTGTAAGTGTTTTGTCAGTTCAAAAATGTGTAAGTGCGAAAAGCCTTACATTTGACAGCAAGTGATACGTCCAGTTACCGGGTTGTGAGTGGATATGTGTGATGGTGTTGTTTTTACTATGTTTGACCTTCTGCTAGACAATGTATCAACTTTTGTAGAGTTAATGTTCTTTGTGATTGACTGATAATACCGCCTAGATGATAGTTGCGCCTGCCAGTATTGACAACATCTCGATTTAGACAATATTTCTGGTACGTCTAATGCCATGGGTCAACGCAAACCACTGTATTGTAGACATCTACAATGAACGACTATTTTATCCTTGAGCAAACTACAAATTCAATTTCATCGTCAGTTTTATATATGAACCACATTAGCTTTAAGCGTGAATATTTGAGATTCTGTTTTGATAACTTCTAATCCTAAGTCCACATTTCCGGTACACATATCCCAGTGTCAGAACAGTAAAGTATAATCGGCTGATTAGTAACGTCAAACAGTTCAAGAGTTCGCTATTCAAATTTACCGTATTTGGTCATAAATCTTAATATGACCCCATGAGTTTATTGGTACACGCTTAGAGATGAATGTTTGGGTAGAATAACTCAAAGAGAGAGAGAGAAGTTTGTTAGAATTATCTTTAATAATACAAGTCAATAGAAAATACAGTCAATTTACGTAAGTGTTACTGGGTGATGACATAACGTATAGTATAGTAATCATGAGTAAAATTCAACCATTACCAAAATTGTGAATACTTACAGAAAATAGATATATTCAAAGTTTTTTGTGAGCATCACAAAGATTTAAACGTATTTAAAAACGAGCAATTTAAATAAATTTAATCGTTTTTACACTTTCTAGATGTCAAACGGTAAAAGTAGACTTTTTTATTTATGACAGTTTAAAATTACATAAAACATATTAATGTAATTATTGAGTACTTATTGTTCATTTCAATTGTCTGAAACTCGTTAAATAACTACAATACTATAATTAAATTCTCACAGCTCTCCATAAAGCCTTATCACAGTGAAGATTTCTTTTTTCGTTCATCAGCTGAGCTCTGTCTCCTAATCTGCTTACAAAATATGTCGAATTGTATCACTCGAAATTACTGAAACCAGAGGCAACGAAATTCAAATTTAAAATGTCAATGATTTTATAATTTCTGGCAAAATAGACCAGCTGTTCTAATGAATTACTCAAATCATATTCTTAATACATATTTGTACGTCTCTAATAGCACAAAGACGACTGAATGACATGCTTTGTTAGATTCTGCAAAAGACCAAAATTACTAAAGAACATTTTCTAAATAATGAAGCAGTAGGAAGTAACTGAAATGTTACAAGAAAAAAGCCACCAAATTAAGGAATAATTCCGGTAACAGTTGGAGAAAGATATATCGCTTCGATAAAGTTTGTGTTATGTGTGATAGTGAGCGTTAGAGCGTAAGTGCTTCACGAACTCTACAGCGTGTGGAGGGGTCGCCGTCAGAAAAAAATTGTGACAACTAAGTTTGGTTATTGAACCAATGTTTTTGAGATTGGGGATTTAGCCGAGCGGTTTTGTTTGTGGCTTCTCTCCTTTCGATTGAAGAGATGAGTTTTGCCAAACCGCGTATATACAGAAAAAGTGGCAGATGACTTTATTTTTAGAATCATAGACAGTATAGCGAGATGTAAAAAATGTGAAAGAGGCTCCCCACCTAATTATCATAAATGTTTTTGTGTCGAGTGTGTGTTTGATACGTTTCGAAAATGTGTTCCTACATTCTTATCCGATTATTTGTGTTGATGAAATGTTTGTTTTGCTTTGGATATTTGTAGAGAAGTTTGGATTAGTGTGTACTGTAATGTTTTGTGTGTGGGGGGAAAGCTTTAATATGGCGAGACGCAGCCGGACCTGTGTTGTTACAAAAGTTGATAGAATCGCCCTTTGACGCTTGCGTTTCGAAACCCGAGTGTGGTTTCTCATCAGTCGCAGTGTAGATTCTTTCCTTAGTTTGTGTTTGTGAAAATTTATTTTAATGCATTTTAGTGGTCTTGCTTTCCGATTAACGAGGCAAGTATATTAATTTTGGGTCACGTTGTGAGTCCGTTTGGTGGTTCGGTTTGTTTGTTCTATGTTTCTTTACTTCGGTAAATTTTGTTTTGACTGGTGTGTCTTTTACATTTTTGCGGAGGTTTGTGAATTTTTAGGCAAACAGTACCACTGCGGGGTACGGATTTTATGTTTATTGGATCAAGATACTTACAAGTATCCTGGTTGATGTGCTTGTTCTCGTACATTTTGATTAATAGTTCGTTTACTTTGTTTACTGTTTGTTCTGGCTTTTTGTGTATAATACTGATTGTTGCGTAATTGCCTTTCGCATTCGAGTACGTAATCGTTTGTGTTGACAATGACGAAAACCCGACCCTTGTCGAAGGGTTTTTTTCCCGAAATTTGTCTGTTGTTTGCAAGCTGGTTTATCGCGATTCTTTTGGCACGCGACAAGTTTTGTTTCCTTGTTTGAAAGGGTATCTCTAGAAGTGCGAGTTTAGCAGCTTCAGATAGCTTTTAAGTTTTTGGTTTTTTTTGTTGTTCGTGGAGTCCAATTTGACTTTTCTTTGAATCGGTGTTGTTGCGATTGTTTGTGTCTCACGATGTAGCGTAGTCACATTTTACGACTTTATTTGTTGAAATCCTGAAGTGGTTTTATTCTGTTTGGTTTTGTTGGTGTCCGAATTAATTTTAAGGCTTTTGCCTAGTACTATTTTTCGGAGTTTCATAGTTTAAGCGATGATAGGTTGTTGTTGAATTTCATGTTGTTGTCGGCTTTTTTTGGAAATAGCTGATTTATTTCCACGGCCATTTTTTCTGTTACGTTACGGTGATTGTTTATTTTGTATTTAATGTTGTGTTTCAGTTGTTTGTTATGTGTACAAAGTTTTTGTTATTTCTTTTAAGTGTTTGTGTGTTCTATGTCATTTTATTGGGTTTTTTGGTAGTTCTCTTTTTGGAGTATTTGGTGGCCCTGAAAATGACAGCTTGGTATGGGTTTTTGTTAGCGCTTGGCACGTTTGTTTTGGCGATGAGCCTAGCTTTTTTAAGCTTCTTTTCGCCGATTCGATGTGCTTTGCGAGTAGTTGTTTGCCGCCTTCTTGTCACTGTGTGTGCGTACATGGACAGTCTGCATAGCCCTTGAATGTGGTCTCGATTTTGATCAAACTTACAATATAGGAGTATATATCAAAACTGATAAATGATTTATGTTTTCACATGGATTCACAAAAAGTTTCGCCCCGGTGTTCATTTTTGGCCCAGGAATTCCATCTACCCACCCTTTGCAGAGTAGTAAGCTTATGGGGCAAGTAAACATGGATGCGCCGGTGCGATTCAACGATCAGCCTGTATATCGGATCGAAAGTCAACAATTTTACGGCCTCGGACTATGATTTTATAAGTTTATATACAAAGTATAAGGCGTGGGGTATTATATATTGACTGATTACTGTAGCTATAGATAGGCTACATTCAGGACGGGCAGCGACGGGCAGTAATTAGTAGGCAAAACAGGTGGTTTACACCGTTGGCAGAATTCGGTGCCATGATTCTGAACTTTAATAGTAAGCCTGTCACCTTGAAGGTAATACTGTAGGTGAAACGAGGACTTCAAACGCACGATGGTACAAACAACGCCACAAGTGAAACGTACACATAGAAATACACGCGTTCCTACGTTGTGCCCACCCGGGCCACGCGATTAAAATATGACTGATACTGCTGGATAGTATTAATTGGGTCGGTAAACAGTCAATTAATAGCTTAATTGACTACCTGGGTGATTGGCGGGTGGTGTCCAACTACATCATATGCAAAGCAGGCCAAAAGACAAAAGCCCCCAAAGATACTGACAGCTGGCCAGGGGTCACCATGAATACGTAATGAAGCTTCACTACGCAGAAATTGCGGTGTCAAGCCCTTCTTAACCGGTCAAACCCTCTTGGCATTTCCTCTCATGGCTAGGTGACTGGGTACCGTATATGTGAGTTCGAACCCTGTTGAAACCACAGTATACTGTATGGTATGGTGTTGTGTGGTGTGGTTTGGTGTGATGTGTGGTGGTAGTCTATGCTACGGTATGCTATTGTGTGCTGTGCTGTGCTGTGCTGTACTGTGCTGTGCTGCGCCATGCTATGCTGTAGTATGAATATACAAGCGACTGGATTACTCTGTGAGACGAAGTGCCGGCGATGAGCAAACGAAAAGGCAAATTCGTATTGAAATATGCAGATATACAATGTGTAATTGCGAAGAAATAGCAGAAGTCTTCGTTGTAGCAGTGTAGGTGAATGTTTTAGCTGTTGCTTCAAAGAAGAACAGTTACAGACAATGTTATGCACATGACTGCATGGATTGCTGCAGAAATGAAAGTGCATGTCATGAATGATGCTCTCAAAGGTACAAATATTATATCGGGAGTAAAATGATTGCCAACCAATGTCAAATATAACATTTCATATGAAAAAAGTTTTCAAACAAAACGAAATCGACACAAAGAAAAAATCAACAAGCATGTTCAATCTTTTGAAATTACTTATTTCAATATCTGAACTATTAACTAATTAATTAAAGAGAATAGAAAAGATGAAAAGTAGGTAAAAAAATAATAGTCTCTGTTTGAAAATGTTTACATTTTGAGTGTTGTAGCTGAGGTTGACATTGAGAGAGCTGAGAATTGCAATTGCTAACTGCCAATATGGAATTGGATCCTGTGTTCGTTTTGCATTATTCAGATTTCAGGTGACGCCTATCACGCATGTGAGTTTTGAAAAGCCAGAAAAAAAAAATCAAAACGGGTTCAAGGGTTCGGGTTACCTATCTTTTGGCAGTGAAATAAAGTTGGTATTTTATTTCACAGACAGATATATTAATGTAGTCCCTCTATTTTCTGCATTTTCTAGAAAATGTGACATTTTTCTTAGTATTTTAGCTTTTGCTTGGGCTTATTATCACAGCTTTTAATTATTTTACGAATTGATTACTTTAAGCTAGCAAAAATGCAAGTGTTTTGCCAACTGCAAATCATTTAGATTATTTCATAGATATAAAACTATCATAATGAGAACCTTGAATGTAAACGTGGCTTAGCTTAAAATCAAAATTAAGAGACGTTTCAGAAGTTGTACTATTTGGACATAACGGACAGCTTCGCTACTGTGTGTTATACAAAGCTGGCGAGAGGTAACCACAAGACACAGAAGATGGTATCGGACGGAATGCCAACAAAAAGCGAGCAACGCTTAATGTGAACTTCGTACAGCACACTATAAAATATTCTGAAGCCAAATCTGAAACAACCGATCCGTTAGTAATTACATTAAATTAAATTAAAATGTGAGATACTCCTCATTCCGTTCAACTTTCAACTTCAAATTCCAAATGCATTAGACGTAAATCTCGACGGCCTCCGTACCAGTCACGGCAAATTTAAAATTCGTTCCAACTGGTGATTCTACCAGGCTGGGGTGGTTATCAGAGTTGTATTTATCCAAAGCAGTGCCTTTTGTTGGGACTGTCTGTTCGCTGTTTAAAATACCTTCAGCATGGGGTGCGATAATTCCGCCAGACAGTTCAACAGCTTTGTCTGTCATTACAACTTTATTACGTTTGTCATTTCCTGCATGTGTAACGCAAGTGTCTGCGTTTGCCACCATATCGTGCTTGCTCGATAAGGATCGCACTGTTTGTTTTTCTGAGTGTTTCATGGTCTGCTGTCTGACCGCTTCTTTTGTGTTGAATTCAGGTTTAACAAGAACGATGTACAACTTAGGCAAAAAGATACACACCAGTATAAACGTACTCGATACAAAAATAACTATAGCTTGGGACAGCGCTTTCAACTGTCCGTAAGTCCAAAAGGAAACTGGATAGTAAATGGACCAAACACTGAAATACATGAACATAGCAAATGTTATAAATTTTGCCTCGTTGAAGTTATTTGGCAGTTTTCTGGCCCTAAATGCAAAGGAAAGACAAACCCCTGCTAACATCCAAGTATAGACACTTCTCGACAGGGCAAGACCATAAGACGTTGGTGTGCACTGTACGTATGTTTTGGTCGTAGAAATTTTGGTGTTTCTTTCGACGATAGGAGGCGCTACCATATGAGTTATAACCACCAAAGCAATATGAACAAACACAAATGTAAAGACAGTGAGAAACTGGTACTTTAGTCCGGCTAACTTCCTTCGAATGAGAGATGAACTCAGTCTGGCATTAAATATCGAAACTAAACGCTGTGTCTTCACAAATAATATAGCGACACACCCAGTATATGCAATGCCATTAACAATACGTATAGTGCACAAAATGTCGCTTGGTAGCCCCAAATAGGCAGCACAACCAACGTAGCAACACAGTAAAAAGAACAACATAAGATAGCTTAATTCTCGGTTACAGGCTTTGATTATTGGTGTGTGTCTGTGATAGATAAATGCTCCTGAGCAAAGAAGGGTTAGAGTTACACCAATGGCAACTAAAACTTCCAAAATAATTCCAGAGGGTGATGTCCATTCGATGTAATCCAGGGTCTTCTCGATGCAGGCAGACTTGTCACTGTTTGACCAGTAACCATCAGGACAAGTGGTACAAAACACAGCACCTAAGCAAAATAAACATAGAGTGTACGTTTGGATTATGAAAGAAGCAAATAGTAAAAAAAGCGTAGGTATTCTTCTGTTGAGCTAAACCTTCTATTAAAAGCACATTAAAGACGTCAGGATATTTGTTTGCTCGATCAATGTCCACGTCGACGCGGCGTGGAAGAATAATAGGTCACGCAGATTACATAGCGTACGCAAAATACGTACTTCATTTTTATATTAACTAAGGTTTGATGCGTCAATTGTAGTTTTTATAATAATGTAAAGCGTAAATTTAATCATACCTATCATAATGTTATTTCATTTTTTTACATTTTAGCTGTTTAAAATTGGTCGTTCATATGAGTAAACAAATTAGTGCTGCTCTTTAAATTATCTCTTCCATTTGGCATTATTCATAAAACCCTCATACGACTTTCAAAGTATCCTCGAATCGCTTGATTTAATTATACAAAAAGCATTTAGAGAATCGTTGACCTTCTACCTCTTTTCATCCCAGGGACTTCACTCGTATCATTCGATTCTTTGTCAGTGATATCTTGTCAATGATTCCATCGCTTTTAATCGACTTAAAACCGAGTTAAACAGAGAATCAATCCTCTAGACAATTTACTTGCAAAGTACATTTCCATATTAGTAGATATCACTCCTTTTACTGATCTCATACCTTCATACTGACGTTTAGGACACTTCTAGTTTTACACTGTGATTAATTTAGATTATTTCGGTACAGATCCTTAGCCCGACGTTTGTGTCAGTAACAGTAAAATACAAGACACCAAGAAAATATCGTACAATATTTCAATTAGCACTATGATTTACTATCGAAAATTTTTGCAAAGAATGCATTTAAAATTAATTCTTAACGTTTGCTTCTCCTTTGATTGATGACTTTGAAAACAATACATGGCAATGTGATAACTTTCTTAAATATTCCCTGAGATAAGCTGTTCAATAAGTTTATTGCCAGAAGAATTTTCAATGAAAATTCCAATTCGGTAGCACATACGCATCTTTACATGCACATTTTTAAAGAAAGGGAAGTTATAAATATCGTCCCTGGTCTACACTGAGTGAAAGATAAGAGCAACCGATTTTAGCCCAGACAGTTTAATCTTTTCTATGTAGGAAATTTACATACTTCTCTTGCTCAACTTGTATTTTATATTTTCCGTATAGATATAACGTACAGAAGAAAGCTGCAATTTTCTATTGCAATTGAAGTTGAAAAATCTCTTCGGCCGCTGAGAAAATAAATGCAGAAGTTGTTGAGTGTTTTCTACTTGTTCTACATCAAAATACCTATGTCCCGTCCAAATTTTACATTTGAAATGCGAGTAGCCCTTTCTGCATGATTTAGATATTTGAATGCTGAAGCAGATTTTGGGGTACCTGTTTTCATCCAGTGCAAGCAGTTGCAACCAAAAAACAATAAAACGCTTAAAAATAATGATTATTTATCTCGGTCTGGTATACGTTAGACTTTTTTCTAGACTCAGCATAGGTATTATTGATGTTTGATTCTTCTTTTATTTCAGTGACTACCAAATTTTCGTAACTTTCCTCATACTTCTCTCACACTTCTGTCAAAGGTTTTTATGTATTCTTGGTCGTTCAAATGTTACGTAATTTCTTCAATTTGGTCCCAGTAAACCACATTCTATCGTTCCAATGTACGAGGCGCCAAATGTGAAAAAAATAATTTACAAAATCACCCGTATTTCAGAGATAGAACAGCTAGGAAATGTAAATAGAGATAAATTTTAAAATATATAATATATATATATATATATATATATATATATATATATATATATATATATATATATATATATATATACAAACACATATATATAGGCCATACATATGTATGCATACATATACATTCACATAAATGTACGCATACATACACATACGCATATAGGGTATTCATTTATACAAGTAGAATACATACATACATACATACATACATACATACATACATACATACATACATACATACATACATACATACATACATACAGACAGACAGACAGACAGACAGACAGACAGACAGACAGACAGACAGACAGACAGACAGACAGACAGACATACATACATACATACATACATACATACATACATACATACATATGAAGATTTACATTGAGCCTAGCTTTCGAGACATAAATTTGAAAATGAGGTTGAATGTAAATGTTTTCAACTGTAAGCTTATGTCTCGAAAACATTAACATTCAACCTCGTTTTTATGCAGCTGCAAAATTTTATATAGATATTGGACCTCGCTTTAATAAAGCTGCAAAGTTTTATACATATAGGGCCTGGCTATTGTAATAAAACTGCAAAATTTTATATATACATGTAATATAACTACAAAATTTAATATACAGTGTCGTTTTCACATACATGTAGATGGGACTCGGAAATTTATATAATATATATAATATATATATATATATATATATATATATATATATATATATATATATATATATATATATATATATATATATATATATAATATATATATATTTAGAGTTTATTACCCAATATCGCCTGTTCCTGTGTCGTATCAGCATGAGTGTCATTTGTGCTGCGTCAGACACGAGACGAAGTCGAGTGTCTGACGCAGCACAAATGACACGAATGCTGATACGACACAAGGAACAGGCGATATTGGGTAATAACCGATTTATCATATACCCATGCCCATAATTTTAGGGAATTTTTACTAATAGAACGAAAAACCTTAAATTTTGAGGCTTTACTTTATTACGCCTTGCGCATAAATATCAGAATGTTTATGTGAACAGGCTTCATTCATAAAGTATACGACGATGTCAATATCACGCGCGACATCGCTGCAAGTCGTCCATATCTCAATGAAACCCAAGAAGAAAGACACCGGGATACAAAAATCGTCATACAGAAGGAACATTTTAAGGTGCAATATGCTATTACAACTGAAACCGATCAAAAACTGCTGCAGCTTTAAATCTATCCTGATTTCGATCGTCGTACGGCACGAAGCTCGCGCGGAGAGGGGACGCCATTTTGTTAGTTTACCCTTAGAGTTGCCATGTCAACAGTAGTCGCGCGCGCGACATCGCTGTCACGCCACGCGCTCACTACCTGTTCGGTGGAGACCCCGTGCACAGTGCCGACGCCGTGCGAACGGCAGAATGTTTGCTAGAACTTGACCAAAAAAATACCATGGGAAAACATTTCAAGACTCAACGTGATATTTCCGTATTTTGCAACCAGAAATACCCGTGTTCCTCGAAGCCCTTCAAATTTTTACGTCGGCGACATCACTTCGCAGGCGGGGAGCGGCAGCCATTTTGTTGTTTACGTTGTTTACCAACAAACTGCTAATGTAGTTCGGGAAAACTCTAAAACTGATGACGTTTATCGTGCATATCTCGACGTTTACCGTGAAATATCACGGCTGATATTTTACGTTGAACGTCACTGGGATGTAGTAATATGGACATGGGTAAGCCTATATGATAAATACATATATATTTATAACACGCCACATGCTCATTCCGTGTCGCGATTCGCTAGAATACGTCACGTGACGAGAAAATAGATACGTCTAGTCCCCATCGGATCGACAAAAGTGACGTCAGAGGGTATTTTTGAAAAGCTATTTCCCTAGGAAATAGTCCTGACCAAATTTGGAAAAGTGTCTGGTAATGTGACCGTAGTGTCGTCTGCAGCTTTGCAACAATGGCGGGTGACTGTCCAGAACGTGATGTTTGTCTGGGATACGTGACGACACATTCTAAAACAGATTTTCCAACATTTTCCAACATTCCAACAGCGTAGGAACTTGAATAGCTCATCGACGGAAAAGACTGAGGTGCAACTAAGGATGTTGCTAGGTATGCTTAGAATATTTTTTGAAAGAAAGTGGTAACACATACAACTGAAAACGCTGTGGAAACATCGCCCAGTAAACTTGTCGCAATGGATTGTGATATAATGTTGGTCGCAAGTGGATTTACATAAAAGACGTTGTGTTCACACTGCTGCACACAGCAGGGCTTGTGTGTTTCACAAGACCAAAGAAGAACCCTAGTGGTCCAGCCTACGATACTGTGCGTTACCGGTATGGGGTGAGATGAGTGCCAAAACAATTGTGTTATCATTATTTTATTATCTTTACATTATTACATTTTGTTGTTTTCTTTGCATTTTTATGTTATTATGTTAACATCTTTATTTCGTTTTCTCATTGTGTTTGCATTCTTATTTTGTTATCTTTACATTTTTATTATATTATGTTTGCATTTTTATTTCATTCTTTCATTTTGTTTGCATTTTTATTACATTATGTTTACATTTTTATTTCATTCTTTCATTTTGTTTTCATTTTTATTATATTATGTTTAAATTTTTATTTAATTCTTTCATTTTGTTTGCATTTATTATATTATGTTTACATTTTTATTTCATTCTTTCATTTTGTTTGCATTTTTATTATATTATGTTTGCATTGTTATTATATTATGTTTGCATTTTTATTTCGTTCTTTTATTTTGTTTGCATTGTTATTATATTATGTTTGCATTTTTATTTCGTTCTTTTATTTTGTTTGCATTGTTATTATATTATGTTTGCATTTTTATTTCATTCTTTCATTTTGTTTGCATTATTATTATATTATGTTTTCATCTTTATGTCATTTTTCTTATTTTGTTTGCATTTTTATTATGATATATTTACATTTCATTTCTAGACATAATGAAATAAATATGTAAACAAAATGAAAGAACAACATAAAAATGCTAACATAATGAAATAAAAATGCAAACAAAATTAAAAATGAAAAAAATGTAAACATAATGGAATAAAAATGTAAACAAAATGAGAAAATGTAATAAAAATGCGAACAAAATGAAAGAATGACATAAAAATGCTAACATAATAAAATAAAAATGCAAACAAAATTAAAAATGACAAAAAATGCAAACACAGTACAACAAAAATGCAAACAAAATGAAAAAACGAAATAAAAATGTTAACATAATGAAAAAAGAATGTCATTTTTTAAACATTATTTTTCTTTTACCCATTTTGCTTGAATTTCTACTTAATAATGTTTGCATTTCTATTTCGTGCGCACATTTTGCTTTCATTTTTTTTATATTGTTTGGCATTTTTATTTCGTTCACGCATTTTAAAGCTTTTTATAGCGTTTTCTCGTGTTAAAATTTTTATTTGATTGTGTTCACATGTTTATCTATCTCATTATCATAATTTATGTATCTCCCTAGCCTAGCGCCGAAAGTTCACTTTCCTGTTTGTGTGAAATACTGTTATATGCGTTCGCTATCATTTCAGTTTGTAAGGCAGATTGTGAAATTTGCAGTACTATATGTACTTAAAAGCAAGTCCCTTGATCTCATTTCACGTTTTTGTCATCCGAAGTTTAACCATGGACGTATCACAGCATGAAAATGTACTAAGTTAAAGGGCAAAATACTAGTCGCCGTCATAGCCGCCAGCTGTTCATGCGCTGGTACTGGGAGACACACTACTCTCAACAGTACCACGACATCTGTGGCGTTAGTAAGGCCAGCAGCAGATTGCTTTAGACAAGTCAGTCCTTTCGGTAGAAGGAACGACGCTAGTAGCAGCAATAATAGTAACCAACAGGCCGTGCTTCGGCTTTTTCTGATATGTTTGCTGTGTACATGTGGCGCAGGGCTGAAGAAAACGCGGACATTTTGCTGTGAAGAGAAAGGGTCGCACGGACGGCGATTTTTCTCTTATCACATGGAGATGGATACGATGCTATCTACGCTAAGGAAATTGTCGACGGTGTGTATTTTCGACTGAAAAACGACAGTTCATAGACAGTAGTCTGCCGTCCCCATGTCTGTGGTCACATTGGGCGAGATCATCATGGTAACGTGCAAGATATGGCGGCGCGGCGGTAGCCCTGCGTACGATGCTGTGTATTCCGCTACAGCTAATCGTGAGCGGGGCGATTAGCTGTAGCGGAACACAGCATCGTACGCAGGGCTAGCGCGGCGGGTATGAAGGAAAGCTTCGTTCAGCTTTTATTAACCGTTGTTTTTCAGTTTTAAGTATACATGTACAGTTGTACACTGTTGACAATGTCGTTAGCATAGATGGCATCGCTGATGACCAGGCAGCTAGACTATGGTGACATTTCCATGAGGTAAAGGGAAGACTCGGCGATCGTTTCTGGGCACAGTCGATCTGTGCAAAATTTCCGCGTTTTCTACGGATGGAATTGTAGTCCTACTGGCCACCGCTACAACACAACCAACGCCGTGACGACATAAAACTGGCGCACGGTCCGTGGGCCCGGGGGGGGGGGGGTAACTCCCATAGATGGCTATACGGGGAGGGTCCGCGCGAAAGGGGTCGTTTTTTTGCGCTGTTTGGTATCAGAAAGGGTATACTTTTCACGAGGTGTTGGTATGAGAAAGGGTCCGGTTTTAAACACAAACTGACATTTGTTAAAAAATCATGCTGCCAACACTGGAAACCCATGTATCTACATCCCAGATCTACCATCAATATTTCCGATCTGTCGGTTTGACTGTTGGTACCCCTGGTACGCAAGGCGAGTGAGTCGTATCTGTATACGTATATATGGTATTGTATGGTATACTAAGCTGTGGAAACGCAGCTATCTGTTGGCGGGGTAGCGTGAGTTGTTATGCGGGTCAAAGGTCAACCCCGCCACTCACATAGCAACTCACGCTACCCCGCCAAGAGATAGCTGCGTTTCCACAACTAGGTATCAGAAAGGGTAGGTTTTTTTGCTCAAAACTGGTATCACAACAGTTTGGGTTTCCATGTTCGTGCGGAGCCCCCCCGTACTATTAGCCATTGAGTTACCCCCCCCCCCCGGGTCCGTGGGCTGCAATTACTGCAACTACATCTAATCTACACCAACAACAATAATGCGGCTGTTGAGGACACAAGTAACCAGGGACGAATTGAGTAGGTATTTTCGCTCAGAGTCGTACTCATCATCAAGTGCGAGACAAACTATCATCACATCATGCCTACGGAGTCGTCCAACTTGACATAACATTCTTATACGGCTTCTAAAAGTTCTACTCACGAGAGCAATGCCTCGGTGAGAAAAGATACACGTGCCGGTAAATGAAATGGCTTTTAGGATGTTGAGTTTTTGAACATTGCATATCCCACAATCGAAAGAGCAGGAGGTGTAGAAATTTGCCGAACATTTCGAGGTTCTAAAACACAACACTACCTTAGTCTCGAAGCTGGTTCAATTTAGGGAGCCTTCAGTGATAACAGGGGGCGGGGGAAGCGAGCGAGGGTCACTTTTTTTTAAAACAGTTCAAGGGGGAGGGTCACTTTTTATAAACCTATCTTGGGGGGAGGGTCACTTTTGACAGAAGCTAATTTTATGGCCAAAACTTTGATTGTCTGTTCGATATTAAATCCTGAATAGGAAATCACCAACAAAATACGTACACATTATCCACAAGTTTCACAAGCAAAGAAGATGCGGTGGTATCCTACATTAAACAACTTGAACAGTTACAACTGATGAAAGACAACCGACAAAAACATATGCAACAGGTGGAAAAGTGTATATCAATTATCAAATGTACATAAATACAAAGATATTGCCTGTTTTATATGGAAAAAATTGTGCATAGTTCTCTCATAGACTACCCATATACAGTAAATAACTTTTCAGTGAAATTCCAAAATCAAATTTCTTGCACAACCATGGACGCATAACCACTCTGGTTTAATCAAAAACATTAATATAAATAATCAAGCGCACATACATGCACAGATGTACCTAGTTTGCATTGGAAAAAAAATTAATCATAGTTTCATCATAGACCGCCATGTAAAGTGAATCAACATTTTGGTGAAATTCTAAAATCAAATTTTTACACAACCATAGACTTGTAACCACTCTAGTCTTATCAAGATTATTAATATCAGTAATCAAGAGTACAAAAATGCAAAGATTTACCTATTTTTGTATTGGAAAAAACTATTCATAGTTTCATCATAGACACCATGGATAGTGAACTAACTTTTTAGATGAAATTCAGAAATTAATTTCTTGTACACGAATGCACATTTTACTTCCCAATTCAAGTACAGTACATTTAAATACGTTATCAAACATATATAATATACAGATATAGCATGTTTTGTTGGGTAAATTGTCAATAGTTTGCCTGATAGACTCCATGTATTATGATTTGATATTTTTTAGTGAAGCACTAAATCAGCCACATCTTGTCTTCTTATAGTTGCACAAAAATTGTGACCCTCCCGCAAATGTATGAAATAAAATATCTCTTCAAAAATTCTTGCATGATAAATTGCGACTGTCCCTCCAAAACCACAAGCCCTCCCCTCTGTAATTTGTCCCTAACATAACAATTGAACCGACTGTTATGTAAATTAGCTGATACTGTTTCAGTTATTCCGGGGGAGATTACCGCAGCAGTTGGGGGGAGGGTCAAGTTTTAGAATGTCGGACAAGGGGGAGGGTCACATTTTACACAGGAGGATAGGGGAGGGTCACATTTTATGGTACAGGTGTGTGCGAAATTCCCCCAGACCACCCCCCTGTAATTACTGAAGGCTCCCTTAGCTGACACTAAGGAAAAGGCAATTCCAGTTGGAGTACAATAAGTTCATTTTGACAAGCACCTAAGCTATCATACATATATTCCAACTAACAAACTTAGGATGCTGATTGAAGGAAATCAGCAATTTCTAGTACTAGTTCATAAGCCGATGTCAAACTATTGGAACCAGCCATTTTGTTAAAAGGATTGTGGGATAGTTCTATGAATTAAAAATGTTAACATAATGAAATAAATAAAACTGCAAACATAATATATTAAAAATGCGAACAAAATGAAAGAATGAAATAAAAATGCAAACATAATATTAAAAAAATGCAAACAAAATGAAAGAATGAAATAAAAATGCAAACATAATATAATTAAAATGCAAACAAAATGAAAGAATGAAATAAAAATGCAAACATATAATAAAAATGCAAACAAAATGAAAGAATGAAATAAAAATGCAAACATAATATAATAAAAATGCAAACAAAATGAAAGAATGAAATAAAAATGCAAACATAATATAATAAAAATGCAAACATAATATAATAAAAATGCAAACAAAATGAGAGAATGAAATAAAAATGCAAACATAATATAATAAAAATGCAAACAAAATGAAAGAATGAAATAAAAATGCAAACATAATATAATAAAAATGCAAACAAAATGAAAGAATGAAATAAAAATGCAAACATAATATAATAAAATGCAAACAAAATGAAAGAATGAAATAAAAATGCAAACATAATATAATAAAAATGCAAACAAAATGAAAGAATGAAATAAAAATGCAAACATAATATAATAAAAATGCAAACAAAATGAAAGAATGAAATAAAAATGTAAACATAATGAAATAACAATGCAAACATATTAAACTTGAAATGCAAACAATGAGAAAACGAAATAATGTAAACCTAGTAAAATAATGATAACACAATTGTTTTGGCACTAATCTCACCCCATATACCGGCGTTGAAGGTGCTGGACGGGAGGCGTAGGTCTCTTGCGCCGCGTTCGGAAAACACGGTATCATACTCAGGGCCATGGAGCTAAAAGGTACCATTACAGGGCTAAGAATGACCAAGGCTAGGTGCAACTATTGTAGCCCATATGCCGTGCGCTGGCTTTTCTGACGTGTTTGCTTTGCAGCGCTGGCCTGTAAGAGCTTAGCGGCCGGTGCTGCACAGCAACGCGTTGCAAAAAGACCGCGCACGGCCGCCCGTGAGCTGCCATTTTTTCCAGCTACACCCTGGCAAGACAACTAACGCTGGTACACGCATAGTGCTGGCGCTTATGCTATTAAAGAACATTTGAACTTTCCGGTTTATTTTGTGCTAGTATAAAGCTAGCCAAAACAATGATCGTGGTATTACTATCAGGTGAGATCACCACTGATCTGGGCTGCTCGTAGACCGGCAGCCGTCAACCATACAACGATCGTTCACTGAGGCCGCTGCAGTCCGTCAGCTGTGCAACCAACTTTTGCGGTCTATACAGTTAAGAGAATACCGGGAATCTTGGTGCAATAAACCCATGCACAATGATGGGTGAAGGTAAATTTTTGTAAAAAGACAGCAATTCTTGGTGTTGGACTTTCCTCGGGGCATTCGATGCAAGGAGCATTGAGGTACACGCGAGCATGAAGCTAATACAACGGTTGTGTTTACGAGAATTAGAAATGATCAGACATTCAAATTCACCAGTAAATCAGCGACACTCAACCGACAGAGTATATGAGATTCATTGAAGACAGAATTGAATGGCTGTCGCAAAATGTATGTATGTATGTATGTATGTATGTATGTATGTATGTATGTATTTATGTATGCTACATGTATAAATGAATACCCTATATGCGTATGTATATGTATGCATACATATGTATGGCCAATATATATATATATATATATATATATATATATATATATATATATATATATATATATATATATATATATATATATATATATATATATATATATATAATTCCCATCTGTTCTATCTCTGAAATAAAGGTGATTTTGTAAATTAATTTGATCACATTTGGCGCCTCGTACAATGCTCTGTTGAAGTTCTTTATTTTCAGGGAGTTTGTTGTGATGTTATCGTTTGGTCCATGTTGAATTATCAATGTCATCGTTTTTGCATGTGTCATTTAAGTGTGTTTTCATATCACGTCTAGCGTCTGAGATTCTTCAATTTTGCTTTAATTGGCTTATTATCTTCAGGGTCCAAGCTGAGTGTTTTACTGCTTGACAGTTCTGGTATATTAGCATCAGCGTTGGACATACATTGAAGAGTCTTGTCTTTTTGTCATGGATCCAGGATTCCCATACAACTACAGTTACAATACAATTTAAAGCTTAATCATTACTTTGCAGACTGTAACAGAAGTTGTAACATAAGTTTCAAAATTAAGTACTTCCTCAATTGTGAGAAAAGCACTGTACCATTTATTAACATCGACGTGCATGTCATTGCTGCTTGTTTCTTCAAATCATATTTGCATACAACTTGTTGCTCAGACAACACCGTGTTGGACCAATTTTATGATAGCTCACAACAAGGAATTTATGGAGACAGGGCCTCATATAATTCGTCGATCTCGGGTTATGGCGTGTCTGACGAATATCGAGTGGCTAAAACGGCCATCTTTTCTGGAAGCAGAAAACGGCAATAGACCATGTTCCGAACCGCGCGAGACGTTCCGAGATATCGCGAGAATATGTGGTTCGCAGTGGACGTGTTCTCGCAACAAAGGACAAACTGCGTAAAACAGGACAAGTCGCTAATTACGTTAAACACTGCATAAAATATATGAAGTTGCAATCTTTGCTCAGTTCTGCACTTTTTCTAGTTCCATACAAAGTTTGACTTGTATTACTAAGCTGGAAACCTGTTTCTACGGGCATGTATTAAAGTCTCGCGAGATCTCGCAATCAGCGGAACATCCGAGTCGTCTATTGCATAGTTTTCTTTACGCTACGCTCATACCCATCGTTGCAATTACGCATATGCAGCTTATACATTTGCTTTGACGGAAAAAACACCAAGTTAGGGATTGCAAAATGTGCAAAGTCTTGAAAGCTGAATTGTGTGAACTGTCCCCGAGGCTATCTTTCGCCCAGTTTAAGCGATGTATGTATTCATTGCTTCGATATAAAGTTTGTGTGCAATGTGTGATAGTTGAGTGTGCGAGCGTGAGTGCTTCTGAACTCTCCAACGTGTAGAGAGGTCGCAGTCAGAAAAATGTAACAACTTAGCTCGGTGATTGAACCGCTCTTTTTGAGAGTTGGGATTTGGCCGAGCGGTTCTATCTGTTGCTTCTCCGCTAGGTGCACCGACCGGGTGCCGCGTGTTGTGGATTCGAACTCCGAATGAAGACCCTGTTTCACTCCGAACCCGGTTAGTGCTATTTTTATAATTTAGTTTGTCTTTAATCTACTTAATACAGTGGTACAGCAAGAGTCATTACTCGCATCAATGCTTTAAAAAAATGCATTTTCTCCATTGACAAATATTAATCGTTCTCGTAATGAATATTTTTATAGTGACAATTCTTGCTGACGTTTCCTTTCACAGCAAATGACGTTGATTTACTCACTGGTTTATTTACTCGTTAATTGAGTATTTGTGATGGCGGACTTTTTGCAGTATTGTGTGACATGGCTTAGCGATAAAATCCAGATATTATGGCTGGAACACTCAATAATTTAATCGATTCAAAGTTTGTTGGAATAATCTGCATCGTACAAAAACTCGGAATCGCATTACAAGCGTACTCGACAGGGATTTTTTTTGTAAAATGCGTACCATTGCAAGCGAGTTTGCTTGATACGGAATCAAGCACTCTATACAAAATGTAGAAGCGTGCATATCAATTAAAGAATGCCGACTTCTTGTTACACTCGGAAGTACACTTTAGCTTGCACAGAATGAGTGCTAGGGTTTTCGAGTTTAGAATCCGCGAAGATAAAACGTCACAAGTTCGTTGCAACTAACGATAAACTTACTAAATTCTTCGCCAAAGATACATATACCCTTATGCTGTGTATTCGTATAGAGCGAAAGAAGGTAGAGACGTAATAAGCTAGAGATATACTCTCGATGCATGGGGTTTTTCAAACAATACCTTCAGGGTGCGGCTTTAATCATGCAATGGATATAAATTACAGAATATTTGACAGATGAGTGGAATTATCTAGATTAAAGATAAAAGACTTCATCTACTCATAAATCTAAGTGCCGATTTTGAAGTGATCATAGGAGCTACAATTTACATCTCAATATTAATTCATGAGTTACTTTTGAAGCTTGACTCGCAAATGCAATTAGCGTTTCGTGGGTACCACATATGTGTATTTGTTTCATATGCAAATTGACTTGTAAATGACTTGTAATTAATGTTTTAATAAACATATCATATTTGATGTGCTATCAGTATGGTGACGGTGGAATTTCTATATTTAACATTCATGCGATATTGAAAGCGTCATGAGAGAACAATTACAGTATAACACTAATCTACACAATTATTGAGTGCTAATCAAACAGTGTCCTGTGTTACAGAAGACTAATCAGCTGTTCGTGGCTACACTGTATAATCTATTGCTTGTTTAAGAGTATCTTATTAAAAACACTGTACTTTGACGATCATACAGGTACAGGGCAACCAAAATGTTGATGCCATGGTTTGTTGACAGCCATGCCGTGCTCACTGGCAGCAAGGCTGTCTTTTAGTGATCTTTTTTGTCCACTGGTCTCATATCGAGGATGTCAAAATTCCCGCTACACTTATAACCATGCTGTATGAATATTTCGTCCACTTGCCAATGGTTAAATTGTTGCAAATATCGAAGTCAAAATATTTAAGACAGCCAATTAAGTTATTGCTTTGTCGCCCGTGTGTTATAATTAAGGTCCTATGCGAATCATGCCTGTACTTCCGGATGATTACGTGATCGTTCCACAGACTGCCCCACGCAGCGACGCCAACTTTCGTTTCTCACCGCAACCCTTTTGATTCCTATGTCCCAGTTTTAAAATCCCCTTTGCAAAATTTTAGGTTCTCTTTTGTACCATCACCCTTCTCCCATCTACTATCTTATCACAGTCTGGGCTTAAGGGAGCAGTTCCAGACTATGCCATTAAAGTTCACTATGAGTGACGTTCTGAAGCACGCCTAGGCAACGGAGTCGTTCACCATCCATGCGTTAAAGTATCACGACAATAATCTCTATTTTAATTTCAATTAGGCTGTCTTGTGTGCTGATTGCCGCATCTTTTATTGTTCCTTATTAATGTGATATTAGACTAAATTGTACCAGAATAACCATGTACGATTGAAAATATATCAACATACGATTCAACCTTTAATCTTTTCTCTAGCAATTAATCTAAGAGCTTTCACGGTTGTGCTATACACTCGGGTATCAGTAAATATTGATTTCACTTAAATATTCTCCATTATATTACAAAACAAAGCTTTGGTAGCGTTATGAATACCTTCAATTGACTTTTCTTTCAAGAAAGTCGTTTTCTTATACTCCCTGCCCCAATGTCTCAGAATACTATAGTAGAACTTTTGACTTTCAGAAACAAGTTGCTTCAAGACAATTTCAGGGGCATCATCATTGAACCGTAGTTTACTTGATATTCGTTGTCATAAATTTAGCCTACGGGTAATGCAGTAAAGATCGTTAGATTGTTGATATTTGACTCTGTCTTTATCAGGGCATTGATCACAGTTTTGCGCTTATTTGCGATTCTTTGCGATGTGACTTGCTGTTTTTTTTTTAATCATGATAATTGTTTGTTGATTGTGTTTTTAGTTTGTTTTTTTTTCAAAGTGTGTGAATGGTACATAAATTATGGGCACAAGCACATTTTAATATCTGATAGATACGTTTGTTGAAATCATGTTTCTGCATGCCTCTCCCCTCTTTGAAGCCAAATAAACATGTTAATGATGTCTGAATGTAAATAAACGCAGCTTCAGAATTCAAGTATGCACCCTTCCATTGGCGCACTTATTCAGCCCCCTCCTACCGGTCGGCTACCCCTAAAAATAATGGTAAGGTCCGCTTGATTCTTCACTGACAGCACAGTTGACAACGTCCCGCATATTTAATAAAATAAAGGGCTTTCCTGACTAAAAAGAGTTCATGTATTTCCTGTGATTTCTTTGACAACCCTGACACTACAGCATATCAACTCTCCTATAAGATCAGCGACCGTGGTTGATATACATCATACATATATTTCATAAGACAGTAAATGCTTGAATTACAAAGCTTGACCCTGCATTGGACATTTTGGTATAAGCATTACGTCATTACCCGTGCCAAGGTATAAATCTCAGCAAACATAACTTGGAGTGTACAAGTTTTGTAATAGATCCAAAAGCGTTATTTCCTCTCTAATATAAAGGCAAGTTGTATCTTCTGATCGGAAAGATTATCCTGTCGTACTTTGGTGCAAAAAACATTTTCAAGGAGATATCAAAACTATTTCCACGAGATATAACTTAAACAGTAATGAAAATGATCTGTTAGACTTTTTATTTCGTCCTTTTTGACCATCACTTTCAGTAACAGTTCTCATTGTGATATTTATCACACTTTTCTCGGTATGTTCTTGTTTTTTTAGTTCTTATTAATATTCGGCTCTCTGCAAATTTAGTAGTATCAGTCTCCTTTCGCCGGCTCCAATTTTTGTGATTCCATTTTTGTGATACTATGGAATAGTCATTGTATTAAATACAGTCTGTAGATCAATTTAACTCTGAGTACGAGGCTGAAATCGATTTTTGTCTTTTTCTTAAGTAACATGTGTAATAAATGGCAGTCTCTTCTTTACCATACATTGTTTTAAGCTGATATGAGAATAACATTAATAATCATCAGCATCATCAGTATCATCATCATCATCATAACCATTACTACACGTACACTAAAGTGACTTAGAAAACTCACATGTCAAAAAACATTGCATGCGTAATTAAATTGGGTATCCGATTCAAGTACTACCAATACCATTAATTATTTTATTGTTTGAGTATCTCTGAGGACTTGCTACTGTAAATTGAATAATTTCATAATTTCATGGTTTATCGAGCAGGTGTTGTAGCCTTCTCACAGTTATTGCTATTTGAAAGAAACGAGCCCTACATTCATTTGACGCTCGAATCGATAACAGTGACGACGTGGACAAAACGGGTCATGGCGACACATAACACATTTCAGAAATATACAGGCCCCTCTCCAGCGCAAAAGGCATGGGGATAATCGAGTGATATATTTATTATAATTTCAAAATCAACAATATTGTTGTAAATTTGAGTGATTTATAAGTTTAACTTTGAAAAAAAACCCAAAAAATATGACAACAAATAAATGTACTGTCTATTGAATACATGTAAAACATTGAAGGAGAGGACGTCTTTAAGCGTTTAGCTTCATGCCTTCCACACAGGATCGGATGTAGTTTCAAAAGCAACGCAAATTTGACTTTCGAATCGGTGACTTATATCGCGAGTTAGGATCTGACACAAATTCACCGAAAACGGTGAATTATTCTGTATATAGGGTATAAACAGCTCATGTTCCACTGAGGTGTGAATACACAAAATGGGCAAAATACAGTTCAAATAACGGATGCAACTCAAAGTAAATGAATAATTTAACAGGTTCAAGACATAAATAGACAATGACTCTAACAATAGGGCCATCTTGAATCCCCGCTTATTGGTGGTACAACGTGTCCAAAATGGGTAAGCGTAAAGTCATATATCTTCACGTCGTTACACCGGTCAACATTGACCCAAAGTGACAAGTCATTATGTAGTTCGGCAAAACCACTCTCTTTTTGTTTTGAGTACAAGTCGTGAATGTAATAACTCATCAAAAAGATATGCCATATTTTTTAAACATATCCGTATCTACCATGAAATTTATTACACTACCTAACTAATCTACTTCTGAGAATCCCTGTTCCACAAGTCTGTGTTCTAATAAGCTGGGCCTAACTCGAAACTATCTTCACGTTTTATTAGTTTGATTAATTTCAAACCAATCAGCTGGTCCAACTAAGCAGTTGAAATGATATCATAACTTACCGGTAGCATTTGCCATTTCTCCTTCGGCACATGGCACACATTCAAAGCAACATGGTGGCTGACCATCCAAAATTGCTTTCCTCGTACCGAGAGGACAAGGCGTTGAGCATACCGAAATTGGTATCTGAAATTTATGAAATAAAATGAATTTAACAAAAGGTGTGGGGTAATGAGCTTCATTTACGTATCTCTTTCTTTTGCACGTATATTTGTTAAGCGTTCTTTAAACAACTAGTCATTGACAATGGTATAGGCCCAGCTTGTAATTTAAAATCTCAGTTGAAGTAACTAAATTGAAGAAACCAAAGAGGGTATGAAAGACTATCTGCGACTGATACATGACAATATTTCGGTGTGCTGTAAACAAGTAGATATTAGTATGAATGGCACAGGGCCATGCCGTTTTATCAAGTTGGACGAAATTAGGTATGCAATGTGAATGCACCTTGTTCATGATAAAACAAGCTCAAAGGATGACTTAAAAGATGACAGGTTTGACAAAAATGCATGTGGTTTGCAAAATCGGGATTGGCGGTACCCTTCAAAACATGGCCGTAACAGCCATTGAATCCCATATTTTTTCTGTTAAAATTCCATTTCGTATTCTAGGGATCCCAAGGCTTCTGCAAAATACAGGTGTGTTATCCTGTGGGTGGGTACATATAGTCCCCCTCTAGCCCGCGGACTGCTTGGCATGCTATTACAACACTATGAGATCAACATCTGAACCTAGTTTTCTCAAATTTGAGGCACTCTTTCAAGACAGATGACACTAAATTGGAATGGTTATCAAATATTAAAATAAGCAATTAATTGACATGATAATGCTAAATGTCTTTGTAGACTTTACAGTACTGACAGGTCAACATATGTACCACGTTTTATTAAATTTGATGCAGTATTACTGGACATAGTACACGAATTAGGAAAGCTCCTTAAATGTGCAAATTAGCAATTACTTGACATGACACCTCCAAATATAGCTAAATTATAGCTTTGGTATATCAAAATCTCCACCAAGTTTCATTAACTTGAGTCAGTATTTCTTGAAATATCAAGAATGATTTGAGTGTCTTTACACGTACACACTCGGAAGATATAGAGGTAATTTCGGATTCAGATCCAGACAATATAAGTCTGAATACCAGAAACCAATGTTAACTTTAGATTCAGCTTCAGGGACTGTAGCTCCGAATATTCAAAAAAGTGATCCTTGGGGGTCAAATTTGTTTTGTGAAAGGAAGTTCCTCGCATCAAGAGCCCATAGGGTACTATACTTATGCTATGATTTTAAAAATTGCCTCACGGGTGTCTGAGATGAGGCTAGTGATTGACGGATTGACGGATATGACCTAATCTAATAACCTAATGACCTAATCTAAGAAGTCCCCGCCGGACTTCCCCCATGGCGGGGACTGATAAAGCACACGATACAACACTTCACGAAATATGTACAAGAGCGATAGCGAGTGCATATATGAAGTGAACTGGTAAAACTCGAGTGGTATACCCGTTGCTAAGGTGATTTATTTATATTTTACCACAGTATTAAATTGAGATTCTGCTGTTAAACGTCAAAAAGAAATTGTCTCTAGCTGAGAGCTCATGCCTGTTCAAACTATACTGTATTGAGAACACAGCACGGTTTTTTTACGTCTTGAACAATCAGATTGAAGTATTTAAGCCATCAATATACTGGTATTTCATACTTTGTTTTATTTTCACAAGTAGTAAAGGTGCATTCACATGTCTCTCTGACGTCACATACCTTTGTACTGCCATCATTCCATCGGATGACGTCATCTCTCAACACCAGTTTGTTTGTATTAGCTCCTCCGTCGAAAAACCCAACTCGAACCAAATCAATACCATGAGTCCGGGCATTCTGCCAATTATTTATTTCGTATCGTCCCTTGCCTTCTTCGTTATCTTCCAAGTTGTAACGTGTACCTTCGGTTCCATGGAAGGTAATATTTTTGAGATATTTCAACAGTTGCCATGGTTGCAGGGATGTCACGTTAGGGCATGATCCGTTCTCAAGACGCCCGTAGGGTTCTTTACACTTTACGATGTTGTCAAGTGCTTGACCGATCGCGTACACCGCGAGGTATACGTTGTACGTTATCCTGTAGTTCGAACTTTTGTACGATTGAGTTTGGTTAAAAGTGTGTGCGTCAGAACAAATAGGAAGGGTGTATTGGGTGCTTAGGATCTCCGGCCCTGTAGAATTTGTGCTGCCACCATCATCTGCATGAGCTTCTAAACTTTCTGTGTGAGCGTCACTACACGTCAAGTTGAATCTTTCAATTCGACCTGTAACCGTACCATTACTAAACCGACACTGCTCTCTCATTGTCGGAGGTGCCACATTAGCTGGTTCTTCTTCCTCAACTTTGCTTGCATTTAAACGGGAAGGTACTGATGTTTTGCCATTGTTGTCTATCGAGGGCATTTTACATTCAAATTCTTCTTTCCACATTTCAGTGAGGAAAGGATTTCGATGTCCAGTTGTGAACGGAGACACACTTCTGAGGTACTCCGCGAATCCTGGTATATGACCCTGGGATAAAACAATACCTAGCGTGCCATTGACCTGATGATACATGCCATGGGCAACATCCGGGTTATCAGACCAAGTCTCACATGCCAACCAAATTCGATCTGAAATAGAGGAGGGAAAACGCAATGCTTGCAAGTACTTGAATCGAGAAAGATTTTTTTCTCAAAACAACGAACTATAGGTTTGCGGCTTGTTTGATAGGCTATAAAGATTCAAAGGCCAGAAAGAAAGATTTATTTTTTCTGAACAAGAAGTAACTGTTGTCAGCAATATTTTTTAAGTGTATCGTTCGCTCATTAGCGGAAAACTTACAGTCATACGGAAATCGTAAATTGGTACATATACGTGTACCAAGCAAAGTCAATTAATAGTCATGACAACCTTAATCTGCTATACAAAATGTTTAAAATAGTTGAAAATTCACCGAGTAATAATGCAATTAACTTAGATTCATTATTATTGCTCGTATTGGTAATGTATCAAAAGCACGATAATACAGTTACTAATTGAACATTGACAAAAGTTAAAGTCAAAATACGGTAGTTTTGACTAATTATCCAGCATTTACGATAAATTGACATACGTAGTGAAATCCTCGATTTTGAGGAACGTTCCACAAATTTGCTTTGACATAGAATGAAAATGTTTGTCAATATTTGTCAACTATCGGTAGGTAGAATTGTTACTAACTTGATCGCTTGATTTAAAGTAAAAATATGAATATTTGTTTTATTATGGCTTTGTTACATCACTGTGGCATACCTGTGATATTTTGGCGCGTCGCCTCCTTAAGAATAGCTCTCATTCCAGAAGACTGAATGAATGTAGCTATAACCTTTATTGACGGGTCTTTCTTGAGCAAAGTTACGATTTCCTCAACGTTACGCTGAGTAGCATGAGTTGGTAGTAGTCTACTGAATGCCACGCAGACACCGAGTTCCTCCACCCCGTCAATCACCATCTGTATACCTGGTCGGCCGTAGTCGTCATCCGTAGCGATTGTCGCTATCCATTCCCAGCCAAAATGACGTATCAGCTCTATCATGGCGAGAGATTGTGACAAGTCACTCGGAATTGTACGCATAAATGACTTGTAGCGTAACCTGTCCCGTAATAGAGTGCTTGTCGAACCATAGCTAACAAAAGGTATGTTGTACATCCCGAATATTGCATTTACCCCTGTAGAGACTGAAGAACGAGACGCACCGACGACTGCTTTCACCGACTGGCTACCAAAAATCGCCGGCTTGATGAAATCAATCGCTGTTTCAGCTGACGGCGCTACCGAGCCGCACGTGTCTCGTATGTCATAGCCTAACTTAATACCTGGTACGAAGTCCGCGTCGTCATTGATTTCGTCCAGTGCGAATATCATAGCCTCTGCAAGTCGATAGCCTTCAGGAAACAGACTGGAACAGACATGCACGATTGGTCCTGATTCTAGACTCTCATCCTCTCGGCGAAGCTCAGTATGAAATGGAAACATTCCACCAATGATAATGTCTCCATGCTTGTAAATACGCTTTGTTGATGTTGGCAAGATCTCTGTTTCACTTGCCACCACCACCAGGCTAACTACCATCGTAAGATATAAGCTTACGAAAATCGCCATTCTAAAGTATTTGTCGTGTACATAAATTTTAAACGGCGACGGTGGTTTGAGATCTGTTCAGGTGTAACGAAGGTTTGTCAATTTAATGACAACTCTGCGGATTATATCCCATGATTCATTGCAAGCTAAATTCAATGTAATGAATGTAGTTCCCAAAGCGCCCCAATGTTTTCACGGACGAATTTGAAAACTGACTGCCCACGACAATATTATATCAAAGGCTTCTTTTTTTGTAATGGTCCGTTTCTCATTACAACAAAGCGCTTATCTTATTCTAAATTCGGACACTTGAGATGATTTGACGTAAATGTAGGACACCCTGCTTTAGATAGTGTTTAGATGGTTTCCACCTCTCTAGTTTTAATGGATTTAACATTTATGCTCCTTGTATGATCCAGTAATTGTACGTTTTGTATGAGTTGATATGACAGTTTTAGATTGCCTGAAGACAGCCTTCAGTCGTACTTCTATTCTCATTTTAATAAGGCCATGAATGATTAAAAACCAATAAATAATTTAATTATAAATGCAATTTGCATAACCCTCTTGCAGGAAACAGGTCGGAGGTTTTAATATCGCCTTTATTTTATCACATATTTCTGAGTCTCTGACGAGAGAACTTGTTAAATATTTAGCGGATTAATCCTTATCTCATCCTACTTTGCCAATTAGCTAGACAGCTTGTTGATGGAATAGATCGACTTACCATAATACATCGCGATTTGATCTCATTTGATTTGTGATCATCTGCATTCTGCCTTTAAATGTCTGTTATTTTTCGCCATGAAATGAATAATCATTTCAAGCAATGATTGTATTCCATACTGTACATGTTGAAACTCGATATGGACCCTTTGTGTTATAACTTGGACTAGCTATAGGTCCATTTCAATTCTTATTAGCATATTCTTTCAATTAGTGGCGTTTTTATCCGATGGTAAATGTAGCATTGTACCGAGAGAAAAATCTAGTGATTTGATACTCACGCCTATAAAATGATACACATATAAAACGTACTTCATGGCTGACAAGCAAGCTGGATTAATATCTTTCTCTCGCTCCAATTTTCCATGTTCCCTCTTCTCTTTGCATTTTGTGTCTCGTATTTATGGCTAATCATTCCTACCTCCCTATCTAGCCAACACCAATCTTTCAATATAATAGGCTACAGAATGTCTAAATATTTTTTTCTAAACATGCCCTTTGACTAGCGAATGTTACACCTTCCGTTTACGGACCGAATATTTCGTTTTCCTGGTCGTATATTCCTCCCATCTTCCTTTAAATATAAAAGTATCGAATACGTGTTTATCCAATTATGTACCTCCCTGCAATCACGCGATTGACTGCAGGATGGAATCACTGAGAAAGGACCATGTTTTGCGTGGCTATTATACAAACTCAGTTGGTAAATGGTGCTACAAATAGACTGATAAAACCCGACTTTCTTTACTAATTTTTTTGGAGATATCCGAACAGTTTCAGATGACCCCCACAATCCTGTCTTTTGTACTCCAGATAAAGGATAAAAAAAATCTGAAGCATGAGGATTAGGTTCGAAAAAAACGATATTATATATATATATATATATATATATATATATATATATATATATATATATATATATATATACATATTCTCTCTCTATATATACACATATATATTTATATATATTCTCTCTCTATATATATATAATATATATATATATATATATATATATATATATATATATATATATATATATATATATATATTCTCTAGGACCTAAGTCATTCATACACTGACAAAGCACCAAGCGATTGTTTCCTTTGTTAATTCGTATACACGTGGAATGAATCTTTTAAATATGATTACATTCATTCTCAAAATGTACTTCTCTTTAATTCTATACGCTCTAGTCATGGTGGAGAGTGATCGGAAGTAGAGAAAACAAGGAGGAAACCTAGTGTGACTTCGTCTCAGGGACACCATACTTAACACGTAGGACAAAACACTAATAATGAAAGCAGATAAGTAATCATAATTGTGTTGATTGTAAAGAAATGTGCTTTATTTATTTCACTTCTAGACTCAAGAGACAAGCAGCCTAAGGTTTTCCTCTACGAATGTAAGTTCCTGAAAATTTACAAATCTGATGGCGAGTAAAACATGATGAGTTCACTATGATTAGATTGTGGTCAGTCGTTTGAATAAATATGTCCAAATGTTTCAATACATATCACGTATGCTAATTATCACATAGATCCTTCATACCACATTTAGTGTTTTGCATTTCTTTTCATCGGCAACTTAATCAGAGTACTGGTAAGTTCAGAATATTAACTGACTGTGCAGCCTTGTTTTAAAAAGGAAAATCTAACTGTCTGTGTTCAGAAAACAATGCAGTTTGGTAACAATAATATTTTATATATTTTAAGTTAGTTTGTAAGGGTATTTAGTAAACGGGCTTGATATCCTACCCATCTGGGTACTTTGTACAGCCTTCGCAACTTTTTTTACCTCTAGGCATACCCATTTCCTTGATTGTATTTCCTCACCAAACTTTTTTCTCGTTATCATCAGATGATCTGAAAACTTAAAACTGCGTAGTTTAAACTTTTTCCACATATTAGAGCCTAATTTTACGCAAGCGCTGACGATCAAAATTCTTCTAGGGTGGTACGAGGTTTTCTTGGAATAACGTCAAGCTAAATTGAACGATTATTTGCGCAAATAAATCCTGATCAACCACAAATCAGCAGCAAATAAACCATCGACTACTGTTATGAAATTCAATTTAATCAGGTGTGATATTGATGATTTAAGAATTGGAAATGATAATTTCAGCCGTACTAGCTGAGATAAGTAGCCTGTAAACTTTTACAGTTTGTACTTTATCACTCAATTTAGTGATTAGTTATAATAAATTAATTTTAAAGAAAATCACTGACATCACCGGTTTAACTAAGGTTTCACAGTTTAAATGTACTACGAAACGTTTAGGTACTTACTCTAACACCTGAAGACAGTCACTTCTGCATTACCCATTAATCACAATCAAAGACGTTTTAAACGACCATCAGCTCGTCGCAAAAGTGTTCCTTCTTTCAATGCCCCAAGCTAACGAACACATCCCCGGGAGAGGCAGCGCCATTATTTTCCAATGCGTACATCTGCCGCTATTTTGTTTTGTTTTTTCTGAGACGTAGTCTGAATGGGAGTTTTAAATTCCGTATGGTGAAATCCATGCAAATTGAGTTGAAGTCAAGCATATTCTTTTATCGTTTTATAGCCTTTCATAAATGTTCTCAAAATCATGGCTTGGAGAGTGACGACAGTTTTGCGGTATGCTTTGCCAAAGCGCCGAAGTACTCTGCGAATTTAACAGTATGATCTTAGACCTTGCTCAAAGGTCACAAAACCCTAAAAACGATTTTACTTTTGACCGCACGTTCTACTATTTCTCCTTGGAGAGATAATCCCGAGGAACAACTGGACTTTTAATATCTGAGTCCCACGACGGCGACACATCAACCTACCTGAACTGCACTTGCGCCCTCACAGCTCGGCCCAGCTACTGTTTTGCTGGCGAGGACTTTGATCACACAACAGGCTCTGATTAATTTTATGGAGCGCTGAGGGCGCATCACTGTTTGGAGGATGAAGGGAGCTGTACAATGTCGGTGAACAACGAGCTGTGAAGAGTCAAGTGAACATTTCCATGGGAAAAGTAAGACAAATAGGAGTTTCAAATTCATCTGTGCTGCGATGGTTTGGAATTATTAATGCCATACCAAAATATTGGAAATGAAAAGAAGATAAGCAGATGATTGACAGTTTTAGCGTTCCTGAACACGAGATTTTATTTCAGATTGGCATAGTGTGTAAAGAGATGAAATGTTGTAATATAAGAAGTGTGTCTGAGCGGATAAATGATTGTAATTTTATTACCCCTAAATCAGAGTTAGTTTTTCTAGAGTGTTTCATGAGCTTATTGAAGGTTGGGATTAGTTGTATCAGTTACCTTATAAGGTGACAATTGATAATAAACTGAGAGGATTCCAGAACTGCATAATATACTTCAAACCAATGTAAAGTTATTAAAAATGACGTCATCAAGAGTTGAATCTGAGAAATGCACCTTTTGTGAAAAACAGAGTGAAACACTGGTTCATTTGTTTTATGAATGTGTTTTGTGGTGGAATTTTGGGAGGGGATTTATAGGGTATGGGAAAACAGAAATCGATTTCAGAATCGCCCAACTGTCAGACAAATTATTCTTGGAGATGGAAGATTTTCTTTTTTTAAACTTTGTAATCCTTGCTGCTAAATATCATATTTATAGATCAAAATATCAAAAAAAAACAACCATTCGTATCTTCAAAAGGTATCTGCAAAATATTTCCAAAAATTGAGATTATTATAAGTTTTGTTTTGTGTTGTTTTCTTTTCCCTTATGTGTGTCAACTTGATAATCCTTTTATTTACAAGTACAAGACCTGTATTATGACCTATACTACAAGAACCCATTGTGACATGTAAAATACACTCATGTAACAGTTAAGTAACCTAATGAAATGTTAAATACACAAAAACGAGTTAAGTGAAAGGCGCGATTAAATGTCCATTTAAGACACTATCCCCGATTTCGATTACGATCGAGATGCAATTTTTACCCTAATATAAACCATTTTGACAGATGAGCGACTTTAATCAATTTTAGTGTTGAAGAACATCGAGAAGAATTCTATCTTCTTTCAACATTTTGATTATCAGCGTTTAACTACAGAACACGGCGTACTTTGCTGCAGCAATGTTTTGTTTGTGTCTGAATGTTCTGTCTTGTTTGTATGTTAGCGACTGCGTTGACTATTACATGGCTGACCAAACATACCTCTTTCTGTGTTGTTCCAGGTAGTCAGAGACATTTTACGGGCTTTAACTTTGCCCTGCAAATTGATTAATAGATCAAAATTCTGGCCAATCAGCGAAAATGAGGGTGACGGCAGTGACCTACATAACATAGCAATGTAAACTTTTTAATACTAATGTCCTGTGGCAAATAGGTTTACAAATCTTCCAATCCGATGATTTATTCCCCTTTGTGTAAACGCTCTACCAAAAAGGGGTTGCAAACAAAAGTATACTCGTCTAGCATGCTAACGTGCAACTGCAATATACTCAATAACACAGACCTATTTGCACCAGATGTACTGGTTGTTGAACTGAACATTACAGAGAATTAATATTACATTAACAAAACAAAACAGACCCTTACAGCAGCCATGAACCTTTCTGTAACATACCCAGTGTTGATTAACAATTCAACCTCGTGGACAAAAAACAATTAGCGAGATAAAAAAAAACGTCATGCTTCGTATGTTTCTCCGAACATCTATAATGAATAACTCGAATTGTATTGCCTTTTTTGTTATTCTTTTACATTTTTAATGAGAAATTCATTTTAATTTTTGTCAATTGACGTCTTTCACCTTTTTGTCGATTAGAATATATTGTCGTGGTAACCTCGGGTGTAATTTTATTTCATGCATACAACTACCATGAACAACCAATTTTCCCTTGAGCAGATTTCCTTTGTACCTCACATATAGTTATGGTCATTTTTTTTATGAATAACATTAGTTTTGAGCAATACGTAAACAATATTGATTAAGAATAATTACAAATATAGGCTATGATAAGTAAAAGACAGACGCTTCTGTTTCAGATGTTTTTCGAGTTTGACTCGGACGATGATCTTTCTACAAGGCTGTATGATAAGACGGATGTTATTATGATAAATTATGACCGTTAATATCATCGATACATCATATGTTCAAAGCAGCATACCAATTTAACAGGCACGCCTTGTTGTCAAGGCGAAGAGTATATGCCGTCAATGGTAACTTTGAAGAAACACAAGCTTCTCTAGCCAACATTCGAGCTTTTTCGTCAAAGCTATTCAAGAGTACGACTTGTGTCTACGTTAACACGCGTTTAGAACAGGTATTAGGAACTTGTTGACATAAGAATGGTACATATGTTTGACAAATGATACATATACCATTGATAATATTGATGATAATTTCATGGACATGCGGCAGGTATCCAGTGAGCTAACTCTTTTCAAAACATATGACACCATTGATAAGCTTTCAAGGGAAGTCCCTGCAGTTCTATTTTGATGTTAATATACATTTTGTCTATTTTTTATATTTCCTTTGTTTATTTATTGCCTAGCGTGTATATTGCTTGGTGTCGTAGGTACTCAACTGTGACGATGATTTTTGGATCAAGGATGGGTAAGACTGATGCCTTTATACTGTGTGTTATAAATAGATAATGTTCCCTCCTTTTCTTGTGATTCTTTATTTGACATATTACTATCATCAAATTCAATAGAATTTCAAATGGATCGCTTTCTAACTCGCAAACCCTTTGCGCTACCCACTCAACTAACAAGAGGTCGGCGTGCAAAACAGTTCGGTCATATGGAAACTATTTAAACCAATCACAAAATAACAGCTCTTTATTGTGCCGCCGTGCTTTTTGCGTGAATATGTGAGATTTCATTTCTGATTCTAATCTTACTTTCACAATTGCGGTACATATATCACAGTGTTGGGACAGCACAGTATAATCAGCTGATTAGTAGTGTCAAATATTTCAACAGCTCGTCTATTCACTTTTAACGTTTCGGGTCATAAATCTAAATATGGCCCGATCAGGTCAAGTATGCCCTCAGAGATTGACGTCTGGTTAGAATACATTTACGAGAGATAGCAAGTAATCCTGTTAGAATTCTCTTGAATAATAAAATTCAATAGAAAATAAAGTCAATTTATGTAAATTTTACGGGTGTTGACCTCACGTAGAGTATATAGTAATTGTCAGTAAAATTACAAAAAAAATGTGAATCCTTAGGAAAAAAAGATATTTTGAAAGTTTTTCAATAATTTGAATGTTTTTGCAAACGAGCAACTTCAGATAAATTTAATCGTTTTTAACCATATCTAGATGTCAGACGGTGAAAGTAGACTTTTATATTTTTGGCATTTTTAGAATTAAATAAAATATAATGTAAAAATTACTTATCATATATATAATATCTGTGTAATTATATAGTACTGGTCCTGTCTGAGGGAAAATGCCAAGACGATTTGACCGGTTAAGAAGGGCTTGACTACGTATTCATGGTGACCCCTGGCCAGTTGTCAATAACTTTGGGGGCTTTTGTCTTTTGGCCTGCTTTGCATATGCGTCGTTGGACACGACCTGCCAATCACCCAGGTAGTCAATTAAACTATTAATTGACTGTTTACCGACCCAATTAACACTAATGTATATTTGTTCGTCTTTAATAACACACGTCATACAATTGAGTGACATGTTTTGTTCTTTCGCAACGCCATAATTATTAAAGAACAGTTTCCAAAATAATACAACTGTAAAAGCTTACTGAAATATGTGAAGATAAATGCTACCAAATTAAGCAATAATTCTGGTAACAGTAGGAGAAGGTATGGTATGGTATGGTATTGTATAATGTGGCACGGCATGGAATGGTATGGTATGGTATGGTATGGTATGGTATGGTATGGTATGGTATGGTATGGTATGGTATGGTATGGTATGGTATGGTATGGTATGGAATGGTATGGTATAGTACGGTATGGTATTGTACGAGTAAATGTAATTGCTAACTAATGTCAAGTAGTACATTTCATGTGAAAACTGTTTGAAATTACATGTTTTAATATCTTACATTATTAATAACTTAAAGACAAAAATAAGGACGAAAAGTAGGTCATAAACCAAAGTGCCTGTGGTAGAAAATGTCCAAATATGTTTCCATTTCGTATTTTCCAGTTGAGGTTGACATTAAGAACGCCTGTGAAGACCATTGCAAACTGTCGATATGACTATGGATCCAGTGTTCTTTCTGTAGAATTCATATTTCAGGTGACGTCTATCACGCAAACGAGTTTTGAAAAGAAAAAACAAAATACAAAGGCTTTCAGAGGGTTCATGATTCTTTCGAAGAATATTTCCTACAAACTTTACAGGAAATTTATTATAGTCCAATTGGGATGCTGGACGTAATAACTTATACACTGTGCTTGTACGAAGGACTACATGTAGGACGAGTATGTAGATTATGTTACAAGCAGTGACAAGTGACAGATAATGGAATGGAGTTAATGACCATTGCATATTTAACAGGAAGTGCTAAAAAGCAGACAAAGTAGTCGATGTAACACTGAAGGTCAATTTTAATTGCGAAATTGGTGTTGCTTTCGCTATGGTCTATCCTGGCATTTACCGAACAGAGTGATTTGTGTATGTACCATTGTGATCGTATCAGAACATTTTGCCCACGGTAAAGAATTCGCATCGCTTCATCTGATTTCCTTCATACAATTGTGCCATTTGGTAGATTCCTGGAGTGACAGTGTCCCATTGATATAAAACTTTGACATCTTCTGGAATTCACATCGCCTAATTCCAATATCATAACGAGAACTCTAAATGTACCATTGTTAACGTTTCATAGCTTGTACTATTTGGGTCTAACTGACAGCGTCGCCATTATGTTTTATACAAAGCTGGTGAGAGGTCACTCAAGACAAAGAAGATAGATGGTATCGGACGGATTGCGAACAAAAAGTGAGCAATGATTAATGTTCACACAACACACGAAATTTATTCTGAAGCCAAATCTGAAACAACCGATCCGTAAGTAATTACATTAAAGTAAATTAAAATGTGAGATACTCTTCTTCCTGTTAATATTTAAACTTCAAATTCTGAATAAATTAAACGTAAATCTCGACAGTCTCCGTATCGGTCACGGCAAACTTAAAATTCATTCCAACTGGTGATCCTACAACGCTAGAATGGATATCAGAGTTGTACTTATCAAAAGCGATAGATTTTGTTGGGACTGTCTGTTCGCTGTTTAAGATAGTTTCAGCATTGGGTGCCATTATTCCGCCGGACAGTTCAATAGATCGGTCTGTCATTAAAATATTACTACTTATGTTATTTCCTACATTGGAGACGCACGTGTCTGTGTTGGCAACCATACCCTGCTTGTTCGTTAAGGAATAGACTGTTTGTCTCTCTGAGTGTTTCATGATCTGTTGTCTGACCGCTTCTTTTGTGTTGAATTCAGGTTTTAAAAGAATAATGTAAAATTTAGGTAAAAAGATACACACCAGTATAAATGTACTTGATACAAAAATTACTATAGCTTGGGACAGTGCTTTCAACTGTCCATAGGTCCAAAAGGAAACTGGATAGTAAATTGACCAAACGCTGAAATACATGAACATAGCAAATGTTATAAACTTTGCCTCGTTGAAGTTATTTGGCAATTTCCGGGCCCTGAATGCAAAGAAAAGACACACCCCAGCTAAGACCCAAGTATAGATACTTGTCGATAGGGCAAAACCATCAGACGTTGGTGTGCACTGAACGTATGTTTTGGTCGTTGAAATTTTAGTATTTCTTTCGACAATAGGAGGCGCTAACATATGAGTTATAACCACCAATGCAACATGAACAAACACAAATGTAAGGACAGTGAGAAACTGGTACTTGAGTCCAGCTAACTTCCTCTGAATGAGAGATGAACTCAGTCTGGCATTAAATATCGAAACTAATCGCTGTGTCTTCACGAATAATATCGCGACACATCCAGTATATGCAATGCCATTAGCAATACGTATAGTGCACAAAATGCCACTTGGTAGCCCTAAATAGGCAAGACAACCAACGTAGCAACATAGCAAAAAGATCAACATAAGATAGCTTAATTCTCGGTTACAGGCTTTAATTATGGGTGTGTGTCTGTGATAGATAAATGCTCCTGAGCAAAGGAGGGTTAGAGTTACACCAATGGCCACTAAAACTTCCAAAATAATTCCAGAGGTCGATGTCCATTTGATGTAATCCAGGATCTTCTCAATGCAGGCAGACTTTTCACTGTTTGACCAGTAGCCATCAGGACAAGTGGTACAAAACGCGGCACCTAAGCAAAATAGAAATAAAGTTTACGATTGGATTATGAAAGAAGCAATATTACATTAGCGTAGATATTATTCTATGAAGCTAAACTTTCCTTATCAAGCACATGAAGGACAAAATGTCTAGGTCGAAGCTTTGAAGAATAATAGCTCAAGCGGATGAGCTCATAAAACATGTGCTTCATTTCGGTATAAATTAATGTTTGATGCGACAATAGTAGTTTTTATAATAATGCGAAGAGTAAATTTCATCATAACTATCATAATATGATTTCGTTTTTTACATTTACCTATTTAAACTTGATCGTTCATGTGGGTTAACAAATTAGTGCTGCTCTTTAAAGACACATTAGGGACAAATTATCTGACACATTTGGCATTATTCATACAACTCTTGCCCTCATATGAATTTCAAAATATCCACGAATCGCTTGATCAAATCAGTCAAAAAACATTTAGAGAATCGTTTTGACCCTTCACCTTTCAATGATATCAAATCGACGCAAACAGAGAATCACCCCTCGAGACAATTACTTGCAAAGTATATTTCTTTTAATAGTAGTAGATATCGCTTCTGCATTCCTTTCACATATTTTTGCTTCAACATGAAATGACTCTTCTAATTTTACACCGTGATTAATTTAGTTTACTTCGGTACAGGTGTTCGGCACGTTTGTGGTCAATAATAGTAAAATACAAGACTTAAAAAAATATCGTAAAATACATCAATCATAACTATATATTAATATCGACAATTTTACAAAGAATACCGTTACAATTAATTCCGAACATTTGCGTCTCTTCTGATGGATGACTTTCAAATTAATACATGACAATCTGATGAATTCCTTAAACTTTTCTTGAGAAAAGTGATTCAATAAGTTTTATCGTCTGAAGAGTTTTCAGTGCAAATCCTAATTCGATAGCACACACGCCTCTTAACATGCACATTCTTGACGACAGAGAAGTTATAAATATTGTTCCTTGTCCTGACACAGTGAAAGGTAAGAGCAACCGATTTTAGCCAAGACCGTTTTATCTCAGCGAAAATTGGCATATTTCTTTGCTCAAATTGTATTATATATTTTCCTTATATATTTCTATTGCAAGTCTTGTTGAAAAATCGTCGCTGAGTAAAAATAAATACAAAAGTTGTTGAGTTTTTCCTACATTTTTTACATCCTAACGCCAGAGTACCTATCAAAAGTATATTAGATTTCGAGTAGCCCTTTCTGCATAATTTTTGATGCTGAATGTTGCAGAAGATTTTGGAGTAGCTGTTTTCACCCACTGCAAGCAGTTGCAACCAAAAAAAACACTACAACGCTTAATTATTTTAAGCGTTGTATTATTTATCTCTTATTATTTATCTCGGTCAGGTATACGGTAGACTTTTTCTCCTCCGGTGGCAGACTTATCATTGGTATATTGATGTTTGATTCTTCTTTCAGCGATTTATAATTTTTTACTAACTTTCCTCACACTTCTGTCGAAGGATTTTGTATTCTCTTATTCTTTCAGCGGTTATGTTATTCCTTCAATTTTCCCCCGTAATTTATAACACTGCAAAGTCTATCATTTCAATGCTCTGTTGAAGCTTTGTATTTTCAGGAAGTTTGTGGTGATGTGATCGTGTGGTCCGTATTGAATTATCGATGTCACTGTTTTTTTAAGCGTCATTTAATTGTGTTTTCATGTCACGTCTGAGATTCTTCAAGTATGCTTTATTTATTTTTAAGGCCGAAGCTGAGTGGTTTATTGCTCGACAGTTTTGGTACATATGCATCGGCGTTGGATATACATTGAAGTGCCTTGTTTTGTTGTCATGGATACAGGATTCCCAAACGACTGCAGCTACAATCCAATTTAAACTTTGCAGGCTGTGACAGATGATGTAACATAAGTTTCAATGGCTTTGTATCTTCAAACCATGCTTGCATACAACTTGTTGCTCTGATAACACCGCGTTGGACCAACTGTATGATAGCTCACAACAAAAATGCTGCTGACAGAGCATCTTATAATTCGTCGACCACAAAACTCAAAAAGCATACACGCTATACTTAAACTCATCGTTGCAATTACCCATGTACAGTTCATACACTCAATTTGACAAGAAAAACCACCAAGACAGTGATTAAGAAATGTGCAAAGTATTGCGAGCTGAAGTGTGCGAACTTTCACTCTGTACGGAGTCAGTTCTATTTTTGTAATTTAGTTTATTTTTAATCTATGTAATACAGTGGTACAGCAAGAGTCATTACGAAATCAATGCTTTTCAAAATGCATTTTCTCCGTTAGCAGATATTATTCGTTCTGGCAATGGCAAAGTAACCAATAAAATCCAGATATTATGGATTGAACACTCAATAAATTAATCGATTCAAATGTTTTTGAATTAAACCGCATCTATTGTTTTCGGATTGAATAGCATTATCAGTGTACTCGGCATTTTCTCCATTTAAGCAAATATTATTTGTTCTCGTGATGTATATTTTGATGTTGAAAAATCTTGCTTATTTTTTATTTTATAGCAAATGACGTTGATTTACTGGTTTATTTGCTCGTGTTCTGCAATTTTCTGCAATATCGTGTTATATGGCTAACCCCTAACCGATAAAGTCCAGATAATATGGATGAAACACTCAATAGTTTAATCGATTCAAAGTTTTTTTGGATTAATATGCATAATTGTTACAAAAAATCTTGAATGGAATAGTATAGCCAGTGTACTCAGTAGAGTTTTTTCTTAATGTGTGTCATTGCACGCTAGCTAGCTTGGTATGGAATCAAACATTCTTAACAAAATGTAGAAGCATACATGTCAATTACAATTGCTTGAATGCCGACTTCTTCGTAGACTTGCTTGGAAGTACACGATTAGTTTTCACAGAGTTAGTGCTAGAGTTTTCAAGTTTCGAATCCGCCAAGAGAAAACGTCACAAGTTCGTTGCAACGAACGATTAACTCTACTAAAGCCTTCGCGAAAGATACAGATTCCCCTATTTTGTGTCTTCGTGTAGAGCGAAAGAAGGGAATTACATAAAACTAGAGAGAGATATATTCTTGATTCATAGATTTTTCAAACAATAGATATAATAACAGCATATTTGACAGATAAGCGGAATTGTCTAGATTAAAGATATACGATTTCATCTGCTCATAAATCTCAATGCTGAAGTAGACATAGTGTTACGTTAGAAAAAAAACGGTGAAGTCAGCGATTTCTTTAAAATAAAATTAATTAAAACCAATCACTAACTGAAGTGATAAAGTACAAACTGTAAAAGTTTGTAGGCTATTTATTTCAGCTGGGACGGCACAAAGTTCCAGAGCTGAGTCAGACAGACTCATGAGTTAGAAATCCTTTGGCTTGTAGGCTTGAGCTTGATCCGTGCAAAGATTGAAATATATCCAGCCTGAGAGTGAAGGTCTTGAAAAGTCTTGAAGAAAACACTGCTGATGTTATCCAAAAGTCTGACTGAAAAAACTGCGCAACCCCTATTTATACTAAATGATTCTATCTAGAGAATACACGAACAATCTTGAGCTTCTATTTATATGCTATTTAATGTTCTAAAACTATCTTCACTTCTGGTAGTCTCGACTATGGATTTCCAGTAAGTTGTAACCGTGACTAATTGAATTCAAGGTCATGGAGGAGAATGACCTTAAGAATAAATGTTCCAGACTAATTTAACTCAGGTCACGGGTGGGAGCAAATGGCCTACATAACACAACCCCTCTCCAAAAAAGAATCGTTTTTCAAAAACAATCTTTCTTATACAAATGTGATAATAAGAGTGCGAAAAATAATATACTGTAAATGTGAGAGAGACAGTCTGCTATAAAATTATCTCTGCCCTTGATATGTCTGATGTCAAGGTCAAACTCCTGTAGCATTAAACTTCATCTAAACAATCTCCGATTTTTGCCTTTTCATTTCGGCAGAAACACAAGAGGGTTGAGATCAATATTATAATAATAATAATAATAATAATAATAATAATAATAATAATAATAATAATAATTTATTGCCATATGCATTAAAATACAATGGAAATTGATTTTTCACGTGCGCATTAGTGAAATAATTAAAAATATCATAAACTGGAATAAAAATACAAAAAATATCATAAACTGGAATAAAAATACTAAAAATAAACACACGTTAAAATACAAAGACTAAAAATATGAAATGTGAAACAAATATATTACATTTTATCTAAAATTCGAACTGCTGATGGATAAAAACTCTTGCTAAAGCGTTCAGATTTTGTTCTGATGCATCGATATCGTCGCTCAGAAGGTAAAAGTTTAAAATATTTATAGGCTGGATGATTTTCATCAATAATGATAGATGTGGTTTTCCGAATGGTCCTGGATAGATAAATTGATGGCAATGAAGGTAAATCTGAACCAATGATCTTCTCTGCAATGCTAACGACTTTTACTAGTGAATGAAACTCTGCAATAGTGATATTTCCAAACCAGACTGTTATAGCATATGTTAAAATACTCTCAATTGTAGTGCGGTAAAAGTTAATCAAAATGACACGACTCATGCCAAATTTCTTCAGGCGTCTCAAAAAATACAGGCGTTGCTGAGCTTTCTTAATTAAAGACTGTATTTGTCTGCCAAGACAAAGTATTAGAGAGTTGCAATTGAGTTCCAAGATATTTAAAAACAGACAAAATTTCAACCTCACTGCCTTGAATCACGATGGGAATAGTTGGCTGACTGACTTTCCGAAAGTCGATAATGATTTCTTTTGTTTTACTGACATTGAGTTCAAGATCATTTGTATCACACCATTCCACTAAGTTAACCATCAATATAAACCATTATCGGCTGATTTGAAGAAGAAACGTACAATATTTCAAAATGCTGTATTGCTAATATCAGAAATACACACTTTTTAATTGTAGAGAAGTATTCTGGGAGTTGTTAAATTTGTGTGAAAAATAGCAGACACGATGATCTATCCCATTACTATCCTCTTGCAATAGAACAGCGCCAACATCCACATCACTACAATCTACAGCTAATTTGAATGGCAAAATGAAATCCATTGTAGACAAGACTGGAGCACTTTGAAGTATGGCTTTAAGTGTATCAAATGCCTGTATGCATTGTTCTGACCAAAAAAGCTTTACTTTCTCTTGAAGTAATTTAGCCAGCTCAGTGATGATGGAGAAATTTGGACAGAATTTCCTGTAGTAACCAGCCATACTGAGAAAGCGCATCAATTGTCTACAGTATGTACAAGGTAAGTCACCCATACCCAACTAAACTCAGATTAGGAGATGTTGACAGCCAAAATTGCTTTGCTCAGTCTCTCAAAAATCTTCCGCATGAGTTAAATATGTTCCTCCTAGGTGTAGTTGTACAAGACAACATCGACAATATAAGCTTCTAATCCGAATATGAAGTCGTTTATCATCCGTTGGAATGTGGCAAGCAAGTTCTTCATTCAAAATGGCGTTACCTTGTATTGGACGAATTTGTCAGGTGTAACAAAGGCGGATATTTCACGGGCATGATCTGTCAGAGGGACTTGCCAGAATCCCTTGATTAGGTCAAATTTTGTGACATACTTAGCTTTTCCTGCTCGATCGATGGTATCATCGATCCTCGGCGTTTGAAAAGTGTCTATCTTTTTGAGAGTATTCACTTTCCTGTAGTAAGTACACATAAAGTAGCTTCAATCAGATTTTGGTACAAGAATGCATGGTGAACTCAGGTTACTGTTACTAGGTTCAATAAAGTCATTGTCCAGCGGGTATTTGACTTCTTCCTGGAGACATTTAGCTTTCGTTGGATTCAGTCTGTACGTATTTTGTTCCACAGGCTTACTGTCTCCGACTTCAACGTTGTGATAAATAATGTTTTTCTTTGTTGGAACATCTCAGAACAGGTGTTCATATCATTGGATAACTTCTTTCACCCGTTACTGTTGTGAAGGTTGCAGATGTGCAAACTTAGATAAAAGATTTTCCACAATTTCGGAATTCTGAAATTTGACCTATTCCAGCTTTGAATTTAAATTATTTTCACTCAAGTTAGTTTCACTATTGCTACCTTTATAATGGTTTGAACTGACTACACTGACAGGCTGTGTTACTGTAGGAGTATTTCTATCTGAGTAATATGGCTGAAGAATATTTATGTGGCATAACTGTTTTTGTTTACGCCTGTCAGGTGTCATTAAGATGTAATTTCAATCACTTGATTTCTTATCAATTAGATAGGGACAAAAATAACGGGCATGGAGTGGTTTGCCAGGAACCGGAAGAAGAGTAAGAACCTTTAGACTAGATTTGAACTTCCGTTTTGAGATGTTATTCCAATATTTGACTTTCATGGACTGCTGAGACGATTCAAGACTTTCTCTGACATGCCTTCGAAAGTTTTGTTCGAAATTCTAATACATATTGCAGAAGAATCATCGTCATTGGATAGAAATTTCTCTTTAAAGAGCTTGAGTGGGCCACGGACTGTGTGTCCAAAAACAAGCAAAGAGCAAAGAAGAATAAAATGAATTTCTTTGTCCCACTTCTTCTCAATGTCAAAACTGTAGGTCCTGATCATATCGTTCAAGGTTTGATAAAATCACTTAAGAGCACCTTGACCATCTGGGTGCCAGGTAGGCAGAGGACTTATATTGTTCGACGCCTGACTGACCAATGTCTTGTTGAAAATTCCACACAATTCGAGCCTTGATCGGACTGGACACATTTAGGGAGGCCAAATGAGGAAAAAATGGGCCGTGGAATGAGAAAAGGGCCCTCTCGGCAAATTTGCATAATAATAGAAAAACGCGTTTAAAGTTCCCGCATGAAAACAGCTAATTTCCACTCATGCATTGCGGTGTCTAGTGGAATTTATTCCATATTTTGCCCACTCAGATGACTTGTGGGTAATCATATGACCTCTTAGAACAGGGTAAGTTATCAACGCTGTATTTAGCTGCCATTTTGAACGTTGTTTACATGTGTGAGCGTGGTACAGTCGACGTTGTCATCGTCAGCATTAAGCGTCGTATTTCTCCAATGAGTCTAAAACAGGCAGGTAATATCACCTGAAAATGCGACTCTGTTATTAGTTCTGGACAAAACGCCTGGCCTGGATTATTTCATGGACATTGCACATAAATATCTTTCTATCGATGAGTGTTAACAGCTGTGTTGAACAGTGCAGACGAATTCAGTATCAGTATGAGTACTGCTGACAGCGGAAATGCCAATGTAACCCATGACATTGAATACCCGGACTCGAAGAAACTATGGTCAACAGTAATATTACAGAGACCGACATTACGAATGATGAAATGGTTGATGAATTTTTCAGTATTAAAGCTCACAGCATTTGTCGTACTCTCTTTGATGTGACGACTTGTTAAGATTTCAAGAATCACACATAGACACGCTGTAGTGTAAGCACACAAAATGTGTAATCCTGTCGCCAGCATGAATTTTAGTCCGGGCTTACAGTCATGTGTTTTACTTAATATAGCTTGACAAATTTTAATGTTTAAACATACTTTTAAAATTAGAATGAGAATAAATATTTGATATAAAGAACAAAGATACTGGAAAACTATCAAAAGAAAAAGCTACTGTCCTTTTTAGAGAGACTTGGTTATATTTTTCTTTATTTCTCAGTTTGTCTTTAAAATATTGCAGTTGCTGGCAATGTTCAAACCTTTTCAATTATTGTTTGTTTAATTCATTAAGTCTGGTTTTGAAAATGAAAGTCCTGCAGTATGACAGAAATAAAATACATTGAACTTAATATTGAAAACAACATACAATTGCAGGAAAACCTATATAATTCGCTGTATATAAGTATTTGTAGTCAACATGACTGAAGCCAAACTGACTCATTATATATGCAAATTATGCATAAATATGCAAATTAGGCCTGACCTGACCTAAAAACTTGATCAAATGAAAATTTAAGCTAGTGTCTTCACTATCTGCATAGCTACCAGGTGTTCACTCTCCTGTGTATCACCGTCCACTTCACCATATGGTCTCCCACTGCAAGTAAAACATCTACCATGTAAGTAGAGCCACTCCAGGACTTCATACTATCCTCACCATATTGCTAGCTTTAACATCCTGCTGAGATGTGGTGATATCGAATCAAATCCCGGACCCCGTGAAAGAAAAGCAAACTCATCTCTACGGCTGTTCTATCAAAATACAAGAAGTGTTGCCGGTCTTAATAAGCTTCCCAAATTTAACATCCAATTTTCTTACCCAGTGTTTGACTTGATTGTAATTACAGAAACTTGGTTGCACAGTTCAGTTAACTGTAGTGGACTTCTGAACAGTCAATACTCTATTTTTCGCCGCGACCGTGACACATCAACTACCTCCAAGTCTCGCGGTGGTGGAGTACTCATTGCAGTCAGATCGGACATTGAAGCTGACCAATGTCCTGAGGTTGATTCTAACGGTAATATTGAAATTATATGGATCCAACTCAAGCTTTCAAACACCAATCTTTACCTCGGTGTTGTTTACATGCCGCCAAATTCCAACCTTCAGTCATATAACTTCTTAGATGACAGTATCGACCATATAAGTAACCTTTGTACGCCCAATGAATCAATTCTACTGCTAGGATACTTCAATTTACCGGACATATCTTGGGTTTCTGATGTGGAGCTGGACCACTTTGTTCCGAGTGCATGGTCCTCTGCATCGTCCGAGAGATTTATTGAGACTCTTAATGAACACAATCTCCACCAAGTAAACGGTCATTCAACCTGTGATGGACACACTGTCGACCTGGTATGTTCAAACTTCAAACAAATCTCCGTCGCACTTTGTGAATCTCTTATCCCATCGAACCACATTCCACTTAAATGTGACATTAATCTGGCAGCTCTGAAGCGGATTTCTTACAGTGATCATTTGGTTTACAACTACAAAAACGCGGACTTCATTCACTTAAATACCATCATTTCCACACTTGCATGGTCTGCTTTTCTGAACAGCTCAAACATTGACAAAGATGTAGAACTGTTCTACGATATTTTACAATCAGCTATAGATGACACTGTTCCTAAAGTCCGCATAAAAAGAAGGAAGTTCGCTCTGTGGTTTGATGCTGACCTGATCTCCCTTGTTAGGGAGAAGGAAATCGCCAGACGCCAGTATAAACGTTCTAAATCCCTTACCGACTACTCTGTTTTCTCACGTTTGCGTGCCCAACTTAACCTAGCCAAGGACGTACTTTATCGGGAATATCTCTCAGATGTCCAGTCCTTCATCCACGATAACAGCAAACGCTTCTGGGGTTATGTGAAATCTAAACGCAAATTAACTCTGAATTCTTTGAACTTTGAATTTAATGGTAAGCATTCTAACTCCAGCTCCAAGGCTGTTCAAATTTTTGCAGATTTTTTTGCCTCTGTGTTCACTGAAAACAATGATCCTAATCTGCATGAGCTTAATTATCCATGTTTTGGACAATTATCACACGTTAATATATGTCCGGACAGTATTAAGAAAGTCATCGCTTCTCTAGACTTGAACAAAGCAAGTGACCCGAACAGTATCTCCGCCTGCATCATTAAACACTGTACCGATTTTCTTGTTGTTCCCCTCCAAATTTGATTCCAAAAATCAATTTGTCTTGGTCACATTTCCTCTCAGTTTAAACAGGCCAATGTTGTCCCCGTGTTTAAATCTGGTCGTCAATCAGCTGTTAAAAATTACCGCCCGATCTCCTTGTTGCCTCTTTTTGCTAAGACCTTCGAGGGAGTTATTGTTCCTCATATCTATCAACATATTAAACCAAATATTTCCATCGACCAGAACGGATTTGTTAAAAAACAGATCCACTACAACTAACTTAGTGGATTATACAGATTTCATCTCTGTTTCACTGAACAATAAACAACAGGTAGATTCAATTTACACGGACTTTAGCAAGGCTTTTGACAGTGTCTGTCACACACTTCTCCTGTACAAAGCCGCCAAATTTGGTAAACATGGTAACTTGCATAGTTGGCTGGCTTCTTATCTTCATCTTAGACGACAGAGGGTAGTGTTTGGTAGTTGCCAGTCAAAATGGTACACTGCTTCGTTAGGTGTGCCCCAGGGTTCACTCTTGGGGCCACTACTTTTTGTTATGTTTATTAACAATATTTCACTGTTAGACATTTCTGCAAAGGTCAGCTTGTATGCCGAGGATGCCAAGATCTATCGCACCATCACATCCCTCGCTGACTGTGTCATGTTACAGCAAGATCTTGACAAATTTGGTCAATGGTGTAACAACTGGAAGCTGTCACCTAATATCAGTAAATGTAAATTTATCAGTTGTACACTTAAGAAAAGAATCATTTCCTCTCTTGATTACTCCATCAATGGTACTCCTCTTCAACGGGTCTTTGTTGTCAAGGATTTAGGCATTTACCTTACTTCCAACCTTAATTATTCTTTTCACATCAATAACATTGTTTCTAGAGCCTTCAAATCTCTTGGTTTTATTAAGCTTCTCTGCCAGCCATTCAATGACATTTCAGTAATTATTTCTCTGTATTTTGTTCATATAAGATCTATTCTAGAGTATGGCTCTGTTGTGTGGTCACCCCACCGGCAGGGTCAGTCAGAAAAAATTGAGCGAGTACAAATTAAGTTTGTGAAATACATTTGTCGCAAACTCAATGTTCACTGCAGTAAATCCAGCTACCCATTTTATTGCAGAATTCTGAACATTCCTAAGTTATACAATAGAAGACTAACCCTTGACATGTGCTTTTTATACAAAATAATTCATTCACATTATGATTCACCAAATATTCTAAATCAAATCTGCTTTTATGCCCCCAGTAGAAATTTACGCAAGAAACCCCTTTTTAAACCTGACTTGTGTTCAGTTAATTGCAGAAAATTCTCGACAGTGCCTAGATGCATGTCTGTTTTTAACGATATCTCTTTCAAATGTAATGTAGATATTTTTTCTACGCTGTGTAGTTTTAAAACTATTTTATCCAGTCATTTTAACAGTTCTCTTTTTTGATTCGTGTATGTTTTTTTCAATTTAATGTAACGTGTTACTTTTGTGGTTGTCTTGTACATTTGTCTTGAGATTGGGTGACTTTTTTTGTTTCGCAGATCTGTTAGTGGGTTTGCCCGTTGATCTGTGTATCAAATATAAAAAAAATAAAGGTAGGACTTTGGAACCACTATTTGATGTCTTATAACCCAATCGTCATCAACCAAGACATCTGGAGGTCTCCATTTGTGCATGGCAATACCAGACTTTGTACAATAGTAAACAGGACTATCTGATGTTTCAGCTTCATCAACAATCCTGTCAAATAAATACTAAAATTATCTAGGTCCTAGTGTGTTGTTCTGCAATAAGATGTGATCTAGAAAATGTCTAACCTCGGCAAGCAGAAAATTTACTGGAGGTTTCAAATCCACTTAGGATAAGGGAATGATGCGCATGAAACACCTGACTGAGAAAGGTGCAATTGAAGTCAACGTCTCTGACATCATATTTGAGCATATTTTTGTTCTCAGAAGTTTTCTTTGACATGGCTCGAGTAACAGCATATGTAGGATACAAACAGGAATTTCCTGTTCACTTGGCTCTCGATTCTGATTAAAATCAAGTTTATAGGTAACAACTTGATTTGTAATGACCTTGCCCCCAGCAAAATCGTTTTCAAGAAGAAGGTGAATCCCAGCAAAAGGAAAAAAGGTCTAATACCTAAATTCACGGGTCCAGAAACAAAGTCCAAGGACGAATAGATATTATGGAGAGTAACAGGAATGTATTCACCACAATTTGTCCCTTAATAACAACTTGCAAACCTGAAAATGAATTTCTAGAATACGGCAGGGCATCTTGAATAAATGATTCAAAAATACCCATAGTGCTGTCTTGAGCAGAATTGACCTTGACTTCATTAATCAGGCATAAGAGGGGTTTAACCTCAGAAAATATATTGCACACATTATTCGACTCTAATTGTGATGATGAAGAAATAAAGCCGGTGGTTATATCTATGTACCGAATCTGAAGTCCTGTACAAACATACACAGGGGAGGGGTAACAGCCAGAGTAACTTAACAATGACAAGAAGAGTGCACTTAACCAAATGTGAAATGGTTCGTCTGGCTAAGGTTGGTACACATGCCCCTTGACTTTTAAAGCACAGTCTCGTTTAAGAAGTTTATTTCTTAGGTCAAGAAATCACTTAAATCCTGTCCCTAATGGGGCCATTTCTGACTTATATGATATAATATATATATATATAGGAGAGAGAGAGAGAGAGAGAGAGAGGAGAGAGAGAGAGAGAGAGGAGAGTGATAGAAGAGAGAGACAGAGAGAGAGAAGAGAGTGAGAGAGAGAGAGAGAGAGAGGTTGTCATAAAGCCATTATGGTGATAACCGGGAGGCACATTGTATACATTTTGTGTGTATATATATATATATATATATATATATATATATATATATATATATATATATATATATATATTTATATCGTGTATCACAGCGTGTATCACGGTTTTTACTGCAGCACGGCCGGCCAACGTGTATCAGAAAACAAGCGACTGAGTAACGTAACATACCAAGTAATTCTCTACGCATAACATAACATACAAGAAGCAGACGATCTGCGATTGATGAAGTACTGAGAGAGTTGGTATGGAATTGTTAATGCTTTTTCGCAGCATTTGCTTGCCACAAAATTTTATCTTTTTACGAGCATCATTCATCGTTTTGTTATTTTTTCCCCTTGTTGGCACGCCTAGAATATACCATTATTATGTGATGATCAATCATAACAAGGTGTTAACAACATAGCCATCGTCAATCACGACCATCTTTTGTTAAGTTATCAGGGTGTACATGATAAAATTTTTCTCCGGGAGGTTCATTGTGTTGATCAACTCGTCCTCACCCTTGGCTGCAATCCAGAAAACGCTTGTGCTGGCTTGGTTTGGCATGACCATAAAACGTATTAAACGATCTAACTTATCTACTTCTGAGAATCCCTGTTTCACAAGTTTGTGTACTAATAAGTTGGGTCTAATTCGAAAGCCTTCAAGTTACAATAGTCTGATTAATTTCAAAGAAATCAAGTGGTCAAACGAAAAAGTTGTACTGAATTTTTAAATCATAACTTACCAGTGACATTCGCCATTTCTCCTTCGGCACACGGCACACATTTAAAGCAACATGGTGGCTGACCATCCAAAATTGATTTCCTCGTACCGAGAGGACAGGGCGTTGAGCATAACGAAATTGGTATCTCAAGTTTATGAAATAGAAGAGAATTTAACAAAAGGCTTGGAGTTATAAGCTTGATTTGCGTATCTCCTTTCCTTTGCACTTATGATATATATTTGTTGCGTGTTATCACACTAAGCGACGGTATAAAAAGAGATTTCAATCAGTTCACGACATGTGTGCATGAGCAATAGCGAGTGCATATTTGGAGTGAACCTGTAAAACTCGAGTGATATACCCGTTTCTGAGGTGCTTTATTGATATTAAGTATTAAATTGGAATTCTTGAGTCAAACGTCAAGAAAGGAATTTTTTCTGGCTGAGAACTCATACCAGTTCCAACCATGCTACATTGCGAATTTAGCACGCTTATTTTCACGTCTTGAACAATCCGATACCAGTATTTGCGCCATCAATATACTGATATGAAATTACTTAATTTATTTTATTTCCACAAGCAGTAAAGGTGCATTCACATGTCTCTCTTACATCACATACCTTTGTACTGCCATCATTCCATGGGATGGCGTCATCTCTCAACACCAGTCTGTTTGTTTCAGCTCCTCCGTCGAAAAACCCAACTCGAACCAAATCAATACCATCAGTTCGGGCATTCTGCCAATTATTTATTTCGTATCTTCCCTTGCCTTTTTCGTTATCTTCCAAGTTGTAACGTGTACCTTCGGTCCCATTGAACGTAATATTTTTGAGATACTTCAACAGTTGCCATGGTAGCAGGGATGTCACGTTAGGGCATGATCCGTTCTCAAGACGTCCATAGGGTTCTTTACACTTTACGATGTTGTCAAGTGCTTGACCGACCGCGTACACCGCGAGGTATACGTTGTACGTTATCCTGTAGTTCGTACTTTTGTACGATTGTGTTTGGTCAAATGTGTGTGAGTCAGAACAAATAGGAAGGGAGTATTGGGTGCTCAGAATCTCCAGCCCTGTAGAATTTTTGCCGCCACCATCATCTGCAAGAGTTTCTGAACTTTGTGTGTGACTGTCACTACACGTCAGGTTGACCCTCTCAATTCGACCTGTAACCGTACTGTTACTAAACCGACACTGCTCTCTTATTGCCGGATGTGCCATATTAGCTGTGTCTTCTTCCTCAACTCCGTTTGCATTCAAAGGGGGTGTTACTGATGTTATGCCATTGCTGTGTATCAAGGGCATTTTACATTTAAATTCTTCTTCCCACATTTCGGTGAGGAAAGGATTTTGATGTCTAGTTGTGAATGGAGACACACTTCTGAGGTACTCAGCAAATCCTGGTATATGACCCTGGGATAAGACAATACCTAGCGTGCCATTGACCTGATGATACATGCCATGGGCAACATCCGGGTTATCCGACCAAGTCTCACATGCCAACCAAATTCGATCTGAAATACAACAAAACTAAAATGCATGCAACTTGTTGAATCGAGAAGGATTCTTTTCTAAAACAACAACGAACTGTATGTTTTCGGATCAGTCAGTAGGTTGGAAAGAGTCAAAGGCCAGAGAGAAGAATTATGTCCGTTGGTTTTCCATGCAAAAAGGTATCTGTTGTAAGCAAGTTTTCCCCATGTTTTGAACTGTGTAGTTTGCTCATAGGCAGGAAATTGATAGTCATACTGAAATCGTAAATTCTGACGTATGCCAAGCAAAGTCAATCAATATTCAACCATAATCTGCTGTCCAAACATGTTTCAACAAGTTGAAAATTCACTGAGTAATAATGCAATTAAGTACGGTTTATTATCATCGCATGTATGACTATTGTATCAATAGCGAGATAATATTGCTACTAAATAAATATTGACGAATACAGTAGTTTTAACAAATAATCCAGTATTTTCGATAAAAATGACATACGCAAAACTGAAATCATCGATTTCGATGAACGTTCAGCTAATTTTCTTTGACAAAAAGGAATCCGTTTGTCAATATTAAATGCCGACTATTGGCAGATAGAATTTTTACCAACTTGATTGCTTGATTTGTTGTAAAACTTGAGTACTGTTTTTATAGAGCTTCGTGGCATTGCTGTGGCATACCTGTGATATTTTGGCGCATTGCTTCCTTAAGAATAGCTCTCATTCCTGTAGACTGAATGAATGTAGCTATAACCTTTATTGACGGGTCTTTCTTGAGCAAAGTCACGATTTCCTCAACATAACGCTGAGTAGTATGAGTTGGTAGTAGTCTACTGAACGCCACGCAGACACCGAGCTCCTCCACCCCGTCAATCACCATCTGTATACCTGGGCGGCCGTAGTCATCATCTGTGGCGATTGTCGCTATCCATCCCCAGCCGAAATGACGGATCAGCTCTATCATGGCGAGGGATTGTGACAAATCACTAGGAATTGTCCGCATAAACGACTTGTAGCGTAACCTGTCTCGTAATAAAGTGCTTGTCGAACCATGGCTAACAAAAGGTATGTTGTACGTCCCGAATATAGGATTGACTGCCATTGAGACTGACGAACGGGACGCACCGACGACTGCTTTCACCGACTGACTACCAAAACTCGCCGACTTGACGAAGTCAATCGCTGTTTCAGCTGACGGCGCTATCGAGGCACACGTGTCTCGTATGTCATAGCCTAATTTAATACCTGGTACGAAGCCCGGGTTGTTATTGATTTCCTCAAGTGCGAATATCATAGCCTCTGCGAGTCGATAGCTTTCAGGAAACAGACTGGAACAGACATGCACGATTGGCCCTGATTCTAGACTCTCATCTTCTCGGCGAAGCTCAGTATGAAATGGAAACATTCCACCAATGATGATGTCTCCACTCTTGTAAATACGTTTTGTTGTTGTTGTTGTGACGATCTCTGTTTCACTTGCCACCATCAAGCTAACTACCATGGTAAGATATGAGCTTACGAAAATCGCCATTCTACAGTACTTGTAAACGGCGGTTTAAGATCTGTTTGTTCAGATATGTAATGAAGGTTTTCCAATTAAATGACTACTGTACGCATTATATCCCATGATCCATCGCAAGTTTAATTCAATGTAATAAGTGTAGTTCCCCATGCCCACCGATGTTTTCACAGACGAATTTGAAAACTGACTGCCCACGACAACATTTAGTCAAAGGCCTCTCTTTTGTAATGGTCCATTTCTCATTACAATAAAGAGCTTGTATTGCTCTTAATTTGGACACTTGAGATCAGTTTAAATGGTTTCGACCTCTGAATTGATAATGCGTTTGACATTTATGCGCCTTTTATGAGGCAATAATTGTACGTTCTGTATGAATTGATATGACAGTTTTAGATTGCTTGAAGACAGCCTTCTGTCGTATGTGATACTTTTATCCTTATTTTTATGAGGTCATGAATGATTAACAAAAAATAAATATTTAATAATGGTATAAATGAAATTTTCATAACCCTCTTGCAGTAAACAGTTAAGTGGTTCTAATATCCCATTTATTTTATGACATTTTTCTGAGTCTCCGACAAGAGAACGTGTTAATTATTTGGCGAAATATTCCTTATCTCGTCCTACTTTCAATTAGCTTGACAGCTAGTTGATGGAATAGATCGATTTACCATAATACATTTTGATTTCACCTCACTTAATTTTGATATCATCTGCATTTTACATTTTAATGTCGGTATTTTTCGCCATGAAATGAATAATAATTTCATGTAATGATTGTATTCCATACTGTACAAGTTGAAACTCGATATGGACCCTTTGTGTTATAACTGGGGCTACCTATAGGTCCATTTCACTTCTTATTATAACATTCTTTCAGTTAGTAGCGTATTATCCAACTGTACGTAAAGCATTGTGCCTACAAAAAAAAATAGTGATTTCATACTCACACTTATCAAATGATACACATACACAACGTACTCAATAGCTGAAAACCAAGCTGGAATAACAGATTTCTCTCCCTCCTATTTTCCTCGTCCCCCCTTCTCTTTGCCTTTCTGTCTCGTATCATTCCAGCCTAACTCTCCAGCTACCACCTACGCTACAACATAATAGGCTACAGACTGTCTAAATATCATTTTTCTAATCATGCCCTTTCAATAGCGAATGTTACACCTTCCTTTTACGGGCCGAATATTTCGTTTTCTAAGTCGTACATTCCCCAACCTTCCTTTAAATATAAACGTATCGAATACGTGTTTATCCGATTATGTACCTACCTGCAATATGTCTACGCGATTGACTGCAGGATGAAATCACTGAGCAAGGACCATGTTTTGCGTGGCTATTATACACACTATCTTAAACCTGATACTACAAATTGACTGATATACCGCATTTCTTTACAAATTTGTTGGGAAATTGCGGAAAGTTTCAGATGATTCCAACAATCTTGTTATTTGTTCTCCAGGTGAAAAGATCACAAAAACCTGAAGCATTAGGATTAGTTATGAAAAAAACAGATTATATATATATATATATATATATATATATATATATATAATATATATATTATATATATATTATATATATATATATATATATATATATATATATATATGCAAATGATATGTAGTATTAATGTATCGGGGGGGGTTTGGATAGGCCTCATATTACCATCTACAAACTTAATTGTTCTCATTTGCGCATATTACCGACACTTGATGTGTGATCTGTTATATATGAAGGTCATTTTCCCCTTCCAGTGACCTGAGTTGAATTCAGTCGAGAACACTCTTAAGGCCATTCCCCTCATGACCTTAAATTCAATTAGTCACGTTTACTACAAGTGAAGATACTTTTAGAATGGCAATTAGCATATCAATAGAAATTCTCGATTGTTCTGATATCTTCTGGATGGAATCAATTTTATATAAATACGGGGCTGTAACAGATTTTAGGCAGACTTTGTGGATCACATCAGCAGTGTTTAGTTCAAGTCTTTTCGAAACCTTCACACTTACGCTGGATTTATTCTGTGAACTTTGCGCAGACCAACCTAATGCCTGCAATTCAAAGAACTTCTTACTCATTAGTCTGTCTGACTCAACTCTGGACCTTTGTGTACCATCCCAGCTGAGATAAGTAGCCTGTAAACTTCTGCAGTTTGTACTTTATCACTCAATTTAGTGATTAGTTACAGTTAATATATTTTAAAGAAAATCAGTGACATCGCCATTTTTTCTCAGGTTTCACAGCTTAAATGTACTAAGCAACGTTTCGGAGAACGCCAACTCTGACAGCTGAAGACAGCCACCTGTACATTACCTATTAATAACAAAAGACAAAGGCTATGATGCTCGCTAGAGACCTAGTCAAAAAATTCGCCATTGTAACAACTGTGAGGCGACAAATGTAAAATAATCGGTTTACAAATTCAAGAACGTTTTAAACGACCATCAGCTCGTCACAAATCTTAAATCTTCTTAGCTTGCAAACAAATCCCATGGAGAAGCAGCGTCATTATTTTGCGATGCCTACATCTGCCGCCATTTTGTTCTGTTTTTTCTGAGACGTAGTCTGAATGGGAGTTTAAAATTCCGTATCATGAAATCCATCCAAATTGAGTTGAAGTCGAGCATATTTTATCATTTTTATAGCCTTTCTTAAATGTTCTCGAAATCATGGCTTGGCAAGTGACGGGGGTTTTGTGTTATGTTTTGCCCATGCGCCGAATAACGCTACGCGAAGTCAACAGTATGATCTTAGACCTTTGTCAATAGTCAAAAATGTTCATCCTAAAGACACATCAACCAACCCGAACCGTACTTGCGCCCTCACAGCTAAGCCCAGCTAGCGCTTTGCTGGCGAGGACTTTTATCGTGCGACAGGCTTTGATTAATTTTACAGAGCGCTGAGGGCGTATCTCCGTTTGGAAGATGAAGGGAGCTGCGCAATGTCGGTGAACAACGGGCTGTGAAGAGTCGAGTAAACAAATCGACGTAACTGTAGACAAAGCAGTCCGAAAAATATTGATATCACGGTGAGAACTACAACAACAACCTTTTGAAGTTGACAAACAAATTTCACAAATGTGTAATTGTGATAACCTTGCAATCGACTCACGCATTTTAAAGTGATAAAAATGACCATAACCATCTCTCAGCTTACCATCTTCAACTGAGGTGCTATGTTAAATTAATATAGAAAGTTGTGCCACTGTGAGAGACTTGTATAAACAACGTTTACTTAAACAGCTACCTCTTTGTAACCTTGATAATGTTTCACATCGATAGAAGTATGGAATACATGATAGCTGAGATAAACTCTGAAAAAATCACCTTAAGCATTCGTTCTTATTGAATTTTTACTACTGTTTCACTAGTTTGACACAAAAATACAGTACGAGGTATACATTGTAAGTTCGTATGTTCGTCGGAGTATAGCAAGGCAGTCTTCCGTGCTGTTCACCGGTGTGAGATGGAAGACTGTACTACTGTCATCACCTTCTGTATTTCCTGAATTATCTGTGTTATCATCTGTGTTGATTCCCATGTTTCCTCATGGAAGGTGTGAAGCAACGGCAATTTACATTTAAATTCTTCACGCAGTTTCATTGAGGGATTGATTCCGACGTCCCGTTGTTTGAATGGAGAAAGTCCTGAAGCATTCGACCTAGCCTGGGATATCACTCTGCTATACAACCATAGCTACCTCCTTTGCCAACCAAACGCGATCTGATTGAGAAAACAATGCGATTGTGAGATGTTTCTGCTAGCATTACACCATTTTTGTCGATACACTTACCGTAATAAAAACATGAACAGTACAAAGGGGAGATAAGAGTAACAAAGATATTGTGATTGCTAGGTGTTTTGGGCATTTGTTCGTGTGATAGCTTGTCTGCTGCGAAGGTTTATGAAAGTCAATTCTTTGGAAACACAAACAAACTATCAATAAATAAACAGATATAAGTAGTGAATAAATAAATAAATGATAGATTGTTTTTTTACCTCCGCAATTTCTTTCTCGATTGCCAGATATTAGGTATGAGGTAAGTACTACTTTGTTAGAACTTTGAGCACAATAAGTAAAACTTTTTATTAATATAAAACAATTTCGTTTGCATACCTGTAATATCTTCACGTACTGCCTCTTTGAGAATCTCCGCCATTTCTGTTGGTGTATATTTTTTACAGTTGGGACTTCTTTAAGTAAAGTCACAATTTCTTTAACTTCACGCCGAAAATCGTATGTTGCAAGTAGTATACCGAAAGCCGCGCATAACCCAGGTTTTACTCCAGAAAGTTATCAAAACTGTAAACAAAGGTCTTCTCTTCCTGTCAGGGGTTTGCTTTATTTTGTTGATGTTCATTTACTTTAGTGTTTACGTTCATCGAATTTTCACGGGTGATGCACAAGTCTGACATGTCGTTGAACTACAAGATTTGTGTCGGAGAAAAACCCTAGTATACTCATTAGCAGCCCCTGTCGTTTGTCAAGGGTTTAGGCAATCAACATTAGGCTCACAGGCACGACACCGCCGGATTGGAACGTGTGGGCTTGTTCACAACACCCCAAACTATGCCTTTGGTTGTTAGTATCACTGCCAGTTTCGCCGATTTGATTAGGCTTTCAATTGATTGGACTTCCGGGACGGTGTTCGTGCCATTTATTAAACCGATATTTCCTGAATAACACAGCCAGGCGCCTATGTGTTCATTCGTGCAATTTATAGGCAACGAAGTTTGTTCTTAAATTTTAGAACCATCAAGTTAATTATTAAATATGTACCACACTTTACTTGCATCGAAGCGCGCGTACTACAGGTATTTGCACTGCAGTGCAATGCAAAAACATGATATTTCTAAATGTTAATGAGTATTTACCAGGTTAACCCGGAACTATTTTTGTTTGTAAACACACAAGCTACCTACAAGATTTCATTTCACTTTGATTTGGTGCCAGTTATCGTAAAATGGATTACATTACCAATAAAAACTACGACGGACAAAATTGCATGTACTTATCGCAGTGTGAGGATGATTTTTATTATCGGGAAGAGAACTTTTTCGTCAGCGAAGCAAAAAGACAACGGCGCAGTCACAGTTACGTGTGCTTTGATCCACGGTAGGCGGCGCAGTGGTCATGCATGGCCACGGCGGCAACAGTTTATCGAACAATTAGTAGCTGTGGGCGCAGCGGAGCCAATTATTAAACAGTTAACATCTTCAACGCAATGACATTTTTTCCAGTAGTTTTCTCACCGAACATTCCCTGATATCAATCTTTAAGAATACTCGTGCTGTGGTGTATTCGGTAGTCCTTTAACGAGCGAAGCGAGTGAAAGGACTGCCGCCAAATGTCAACTTTCTCTCCTATATGGATCTGACAAACCGGAAGTCATATTTTTTTTCTTCAGCACCCGCAATTCAAGCATTGAGGTAAATATGAAATTCAACTAAAACTACTTCCAAACTCTCATGTAATTAAAATCGTGCCTCTCTTTATAACTTATTTATATAAGATATTATGTACCATCTCGAGAAGTATCATGATTTTGAAATTTCACAAACAATGGAGCTAATGAGGGTGGTTGACTGAAGGTAGAAGCCCCCCCCCCCCACCCCACTAAATGGGTTAATGATACAAACCAGAGATCTTGAAGGAAGAAAGTGCATTTTTTATTGACGAAAAGCTACGAAAAATCGTTCATTCATCAAACACTGAATTATATCACTACATTATTACCATTTATCCAATGGTCGCCCATCTCATATCTGGTAATGGAATGGAGAAGGAACAGATACAAATTTAAAATAAGAAGCGAAGAATGGAAATTTGAAAGTGAGCAAAAAAGGAAAACCCAAAAATTAGTTGCCATACGCACCAAAAAAGGACAGACGAAGAGAAGGCACTAGCTGGTTATAAACAGCCAATAGAGAAACATGAAAACGGAACTGTAAAATGGTACATTAACGACAAGATAAGTGAAAGACGCGATAAAATGTCCATTTTAGGCATGATCCCTGATTTCTATAAGTCAGGGCCTTCTATCCATTGCGATAGAGATGCAATTTTTACCCTAATGTACTCCATTTTGACAAGTGAGCGATTTTGATTGAAGCCCTGATAACTGCATTATTTTTATAATTTATTTTCAAACAAAAGTGGTTCGTGTTGATGTGCTAACTGAAAGACATTTAGAGAACCGTCAGTGCTTGCTGATTAGGACCATGCCTACTCCGCGTTTTAACAGGTGCCGCAATCAAAAAAAGGCGTCAACAGAAAAGTAAAAAAAATGTAGTATTTCCTGCACATAAAACATCGTTTTCATAAAAGAAACAAACATGATGCCATTTACTTGTATTCACAACACACGATGACTTACATTTTGTTGTTGTTATCCTTATTTTCTCCGTCACATGATTACATTTTCAAAATGTCGAGATCTAAAATGATATTAAAACGTTCGAATTTTTATGCCACTGTCAACACTTATGACAGTGTTATACACTCTTTCGGTCTTTAACGGGTCTTACTCAAAAACAACTCTTGGAAAACTGAGGATATTTTGAGATCACATTTCTACCCATTTTCAGCTATTTGGGTTTTAATCATGGTTTCGATAAACTCTGCGATTAATTCTATCTTGAGTCGACATTTTGATTGTCAGCGATTTATTCCTTAACATGGCGTACTTCGCAGTAGCAATGTTTTGTTTATGTGTTGGCATTCGCATCAGTGCATGAAGCAAATGATTGATATGTTTAATCATGAAATGCAAACCGTATGATGTACTAATTACAATGGAATTCTTAACTAATTGACAACTGCGTTGACTAGTACATGAGTGAGCAAATAGGCCTCTTTCTGTGTTGTTCCGGATACGTAGAGACATTTTACAGGCCTTAACTTCGCCCCAGCAAATTGACTTTCTGCAAATTCTAGACCAAATAGCGGAAATGATGTTGACGGCCGTGACCTACATAACATAGCCATGTAACCTTTATAAATCTATTGTTCGGTAGCAAACAAGTTCACAATTTTCAAATTCGATGATTTCATCTCTGTTATTCGTATAACAAACTACAAAACAAAAGCGGTTGCAAACAAAGTATACTAATTTAATATGCTAACATGAAACGGCAATATACTCAGTTAACACAGGCATGTTTGCACCAGATTATTGTTTGTTCAACTGAACATTTCGTTTCAGGGAACCCCACCAGAGAAGAAATACTAAAACAAACCCTAACAGCAGCCAATGAATCTTTTGTAACATACCCTGTACCGATTAACAATTCAAACCTCGTGGACAAAAACACATTAATTAGTAAACTAAAATAAAAGTTATGCTCTTGATGTCTCTTCGAAAATCTAAAATGAATAACTTTCTTTTTCTCATGCATTTTAAAGAGGAATTCAGTTTATTTTTTGTAAATTGACGTCTTTTGCCCTTTTTTGATTAGCATATAGTGTCAAAGCAACCTCGGGTGTAAATTTCATTTTGCGTTGACCCATTGGCATTAGACGAACTATATTGACTAACTCGAGATGTTGCCTACACTGCCAGGTGCAGTGTCTAGCTAGGAGGTAATATCAGTCGATCATAGAGGAATTGGACATTTAGCGGACTGTGCGTAGATATGTGTGGTGGTTTTGTTTTGTCACTATCTGATCTGCTGGACAATGTTTCAACTTTCGCAGAGTTGATATCTTTGTTATTGACTGATAATACCGCCTGGATGACAGTGTTGACAACACCTTGATTTAGACAATATGTCTAGTTCGTCTAGTGCAAATTGGTCGACGAAAACCACTGTATTCTATAAAGCTACAATGAACAACTAATATTTCCTTGAGCAATCTACGAATGTCCATCGTGTCTAACATACAGTTAACTTCATTCTTATAAACCACATTTAGCTTTAAGCGTAAATATTGGAGATGTCTTTTCTGATTCTAATCTTTATTCCATACTCCTGGTACACATATCTCATTGTAAGAACAGTACATAATCAGCTGGTTAGTAGTGTCAAATAGTTCAAGAGGTCGTCTATTCACTTTCAACATTCGGGATCATAAATCTAAATATGACGCCATAAGATTATTGGTAAACCCTCAGAGATGGACTTTTGGGTAGAATGACTCAAAGTGTGAGAAAACAGTTTGTTTGAATTATATTTAATAATATAGGTAAATAGAAAATACACTTTCACTTTACATAAATGTTACAGGGTGATTACCTTACGTATAGCATAGTAATTGTGAGTATAATATAAACATTACAAAAACTACAAAACTCACAGAAAATATATAAATTCAAAGTTTTTCTGAGGAACACAATAATTTAAATGTATTTACAATTGAGCAACTTAAGAGAGATGTAATAGTTTTTAACCATTTCTAGGAATCAGATGTCTTTTTATATAAAGCAGTTTTTAAATTACATAAAGCACAATGTAACATTTATATATTATATATTATGATAATATTTATGTTATTATATAGCACTTGTTCATTTCAATTGTCTGAAACTCGTGAAATAACTGCTAAACTATATTTAAATTATCACAGCTCTCTCCATAAAGCCTCATCACAATAAAGATTTCTGGGGTTTTTTCGAAGTTATGAGAATTATTACAATATATAACCAAATGAGCACATCGTATCTGCTTACAAACTTTTTCAGTTGTATCACTCATAAACTTACCGAAATCAGAGACAAAAACACTTAGCGAAATAGCTGGTACTGTACAGTTTCTACAAGTTCAATGTAGTAATGAATGAAAGACAAACATGAAGATGTCAATGATTTATAATTTATACCAAAATAGACCAGCTGTGTTATTAAGTTAACCATAGCATACTCTTAATACATAATTTTACATCTCGTATAGCACACGTAACGCCACAATTACATTGTGAGAGTAAAAACTTACTGAAATGTTACGAGATAAATAGTACAAAATTAAGCAACAATTCCAATAACAGTAGGAGAAAGGGATCGCATGGCATGGTATGGTCTTGTATGATGTGGAAGGATATGTACGAGCGACTGGTTTACCTTGTAAGCCCGAGTACCGGCGATAAGCAAATGAAGTAATAAGGCAAATTCATTTTCAAGTATGCAGGGACACAATAAAAACTTTGATGTCTTCTTGAATCCGAATCTCCTGATTCCAATATCATAATGAGAACTTTAAATGTACACTTGTCTTAAATATTAAAATGAAAATTAAGGAACGTGTCATAGGTTGCATTATTTTGACCTAAATGGTACTGTTATATAAAGCTGGCGAGAGGTCACCACAAGACACAGACATTGGTATCGGACGGATTGCCAACAAAGAGCGAGCAATGCTTATTTTCACACAATACATTATTACATATTCTAAAGCCAAATCTGAGACAACTGATCCGTAAGTAATTACATTAAAGTAAATTAAAATGCGAGATACTATTCTTCCTGTTAATCTTTAAAGCCCCCACTCAATTATCAGATTTATCTAGTATAAATATTATTTACTTGATAAAATATTCAATGGAAAACAAAAGAGTGACAAACTGTTAATGGGCTGTTGACACATTCGCTAATGCGAGAACCAGGGATTGAGAAGGGCGCCTTTAAACTTCAAATTCTGAATGAATTAAACGTAAATCTCGATAGCCTCCGTACCAGTCACGGCAAACTTAAAATTTGCTCAAACTGGTGATCCTACAATGCTTGAATGGTTATCAGAGTTGTATTTATCCAAAGCGATAGATTTTGTTGGGACTGTCTGTTCGCTGTTTAAGTTATTTTCAGCATGGGGTGCGATGATTCCACCTAACAGTTCAACAGATTTGTCTGCCATTACAATATTATTACGTTTGTCATTTCCTGCATTTGAGACGCACGTGTCCGTTTGGGCAACCATATCGGCCTTGCTCGATTGTCTCTCTGAGTGTTTCCTGATCTGCTGTCTGAGCACTTCTTTTGTGTTGAATTCAGGTTTTAAAAGAACTATGTACAATTTAGGCAAAAAGATACACACCAGTATAAACGTACTCGATACAAAAATTACTATAGCTTGGGACAGCGCTTTCAATTTTCCGTAGGTCCAAAGGGAAACTGGATAGTAAATGGACCAAACGCTGAAATACATGAACATAGCAAATGTTATAAACTTTGCCTCGTTGAAGTTATTTGGCAGTTTTCTTGCCCTGAATGCAAAGAAAAGACACACCCCAGCTAAGATCCAAGTATAGATACTTCTCGACAGGGCAAGACCTTGGGACGTTGGTGTGCACTGTACGTACGTTTTGGTCGTTGAAATTTTAGTGTTTCTTTCAACGATGGGAGGCGCTACAATATGAGTTATAACCACCAATGTAACATGAACAAACACAAATGTAAAGACAGTGAGAAACTGGTACATGAGTCCAGCTAACTTCTTCCGAATGCGAGATGAACCAAGTCTGGCATTAAATATTGACACTAATCGCTGTGTCTTCACAAATAATATAGCGACACATCCAGTATATGCAATGCCATTAGCAATACGTATTGTGCACAAAATGCCACTTGGTAGCCCTAAATATGCAAGACAACCAACGTAGCAACAAAGCAAATAGAACAACATAAGATAGCTTAATTCTCTGTTACAGGCTTTGATTATGGGTGTGTGTCTGTGATAGATAAATGCTCCTGAGCAAAGGAGGGTTAGAGTTACACCAATGGCCACTAAAACTTCCAAAGTAATTCCAGAGGGCGATGTCCATTCGATGTAATCTAGGGTCTTCTCAATGCAGTTAGACTTGTCACTGTTTGACCAATAGCCATCAGGGCAAGTGGTACAAAACACGGCACCTAAGCAAAATGAACATAAAGTTTACAGTTGGATTATGAAAGAAGCAATAGAACGGTGGCGTGGGTATTCTTGTGTGAAGCTAAACTTAGTATAACAAGTACATGAAGGAAAAATATTTGTTTGCTCGATCAATATCCACGTCGACGAATGAAAGAATAATATGAGGTTATCCCTCGATATCACCTCATGGTGGGGTCGTATTGCAGCGAGTGCGGTTGTGGGCCGCATCACACGAGTCGAAGAGCAGCAATACGACCCTACCAAGAGGTGATATCGAAGGATAACCTCTTTATCATATACCTATGCCCACGTTATTGAATGAATAAATCTCGTATATTAAAATATGATACCATTCACTGTGGTTTTTCTTGATGGACTACATTTGTTTGCGTCATCTTGCTAAGGCGGATTGATATACTAGCGTCTGACGTAATCTATCAGCTGGCTCATTGACAATTATTTTACGGTTGAGCAGAGAAATGCTTGAACTCTGTCATCAAACATGTAGGATATTTACCGAATCTGTACGGTACATGCAAGTGTTGTGTTTGGTATTATTTTCCAGAACGCATTTACCATGAATACATGATATTTTTGAAAGTTGTGCTTTTAAATTTGCCGGTCCTCCGACATGTCCGATAGCACTTTTGCTTGTCGTCTGCGCTTATGCACGCGCACGGACGGAACAGCTGGTCTGTCATCGATCTGTCAATGCCCGTACGGTTTGATGCTCTGCTCTTTAATTTGTTCAAATTAGTAGCACTACTAGCAGGTTAATCCGATATCGACACATGTGTTTTATTTAGTTACCCCGCATTTCCCTATGCTTCAAATCCCTGCCACTTTTAGAGATCGGACATGAAATCGTAGTCAAAGTCAAAATCATAGACGGGAACCATGGTTTGTTTTGATTAGGGCGCCACCATGTAAGTAGTCCGGTATGCAAATCAACAGGCCGTATCAGGCTTTGTTATGTAAATCAACAGGTCGTATCACTTTTTCATATGCAAATATTCAATTGAATGAAGGAAAGACGCGCAGATCATTCCTTTCATATGCAAGTCAACAAGGCGTATCACTTTTTGACATGCAAATCAACATGATAAATCATGTCACTGAACTCAGTACAGACACAATACAGGGCATAGGTATATGATAATAGGTCAAGTTAATCAGTACATAAAATATGTACTTCATTTCAGTATAAACCAGTGCTTGATGCGACAATGATAGTTTTTTATACTAAGGTATGTTAATGCATGGGCATAGGCTTATATACATGTAAAATCAAGTTTGAACATACTTTTTAATCAGACCTGGTCAGAAAATTGTGAAAATTGCCAAAAATAACACTGCATGAAAACGCAATAATACAGATAAATTCACATTAATGAGTTGACTGTATTATTGAATAATACACGTGAATTCTCATGAATCCACGTGAATACAGGCTTGCTGAATACAAGCAATGGATTAATAACTGTATTCACCTGTATATGCACTCTTCAGCTAAAATACAGGCAATAATCCATGCAAATACAGTAAGTATTATTGGCTTTTCATGCAGTGTAAGTTTTGCATTTGATTAAGTTGAAATTTATCATAATATATTACCTAGATATCGCTCCTCTTGCTGATCTCTTTTTAAATGCTGACGTTTCTTTCTCTAATTTCCTTCCACACATGAAACGACACTTCTAGCTATACACAGTAATTAATTTACTTTATTTCGGTACGGGTCCTCGACCCGATTTTTGTGGTCAGTAATAGTAAAAAAAAAGACACCAACAAAATATCGTACAATACATCAATTAGCACTATATCTTAAAGGGACATTATTTGTATCTTTGGACCTTATATTGATGCAAACGAGAAGTTGATAATGTTGTTCGACTTATTGAAAGATGTCTAAAGAACGGTCGACCAAAGACAACTTCCACCCCGTTTGCGTACACTGTATAGAAAAAACTTGGGTCAGAGCTTAATTGTGGGCTACCGTTGACCTACGATCAGACCACACTGCTAACTGCTATCTAGGCGGCTATAAGCATCCGCGTGTAAAAAATAAACCATACAAAGTGAAAGTCGAGAGCGCAGTGTAGCAGTTTGGGATTCGCTATTACCGATGCCGTTTGCTCAGTTACATTTTGACGGTCAGTTTTCATGGAGATCTTGACGGCAAATCCTGCCCTCAGATACACCATTCTTTGCTGCTACAGATCACATTTTTGTAATGGGAATTTCAAATGCCTACAAGCTGCAAGAAGCCGCTGACTCGGACGGCCTATTTTTTCGTGTCGTTTGTACCTCCATATGTAGACTTGCCCAAAGCCTGTGGGCATAGAAATGTCAAAACAGAGTACAATGAAGGGATAAACTTCAGTAGACAGTCACGTTATTGTGGAGGTGATCGCGAAATTGAAGCATATACAACAGGGGGGCTCTACTGTCTATGATTGAAGCTGCTTTTGAGACTGACACGTACATCATGAACATTGTTGGGTGAAAGCTAGCTCTGCGTGGCAGGGTTGTGCCCAATCATCTGGCAGCACCTCGGTTGCGGCGTGCAGTTTCTCCACCAAAAACAACCCATTTTTAATCCCAAACTCGCACTGAGTTTCGTTTCCGAGCACACCCACCTCGCCTGGGTACACGATTAGCCCTGTGTACAGGTCTTTGTGTTCCCGGCGTTATACGGCGAGGAGGCCGTATGTACCAGGCGCCAAATGTAAAAAAATTAATTTAGACAATCAAGCTTTTATTAGAGATAGTAAAAATGGAAAATGTATATATAGAGAGAAATTATGTTTGCGTGTGTATACAGACACATACAGATATATATATATATATATATATATATATATATATATATATATATATATATATATATATATATATATATATATATATACACACATATATATGTATACGTGTGTATACAGACACATACAGATACATTGCCCCACACATATGTTTGCGTATGCATACATATACAAACATATAGAAAAAAATACGCGCACGCATATAGTGTATTCATTCATAGATGTAGAATACATACAAACATACATACATACATACATACATACATACATACATACATACATACATACATACATACATACATCGGACTTTGATACAGCTCGTATCAAAGATATAGAATAAAATACGTGTTACATGTAGAAAAAAATACGCGCACGCATATAGCGTATTCATTCATACATGTAGAATACATACAAAACATACATACATACATACATACATACATACATACATACATACATACATACATACATACATACATACATACATACATACATACATCGAACTTTGATACAGCTCGAAGATTTTACATTTAGCCTTGTTTTCGAGGCAGCTTCTGACGTTTACAGTATCTGACAGCGCTGCAAAATCTTATATATACAGCCTCGTTCTGATGAAGTATCGCTGTATCAGAACGAGGTTCTATATGTAAGAAACTTACTCAGCTCAGCGCAGCTGCAAAAACTTTATATATATCGGCCTCGTTCTGATGATACAACTACACACAGCAAAATTGTACATACAGTCTAGATCTGAGGGCACAGCTATAGCAGAGAAGTTTTATACACAGACTCGGTGGGAAAGTTTTGCATACAAACCCGTTCTGAAGACACCGTACGCTGGGAATTTTTATACATTTTTATACAATTTTTATGTATGTATGTATGTATGTATGTATGTATGTATGTATGTATGTATGTATGTATGTATGCGTTTACCCTCCGTTCATATCGCGCACAGGACGCATGTATGTATGTATGTATTTATGTATGTATGTAATATGTATGTATGTATGTATGTATGTATGTACGTACGTACGTACGTATGTATGTATGTATGTATGTTTGTATGTTTGTATGTATTCTACATCTATGAATGAATATGCTATATGCGTGCGCGTATTTTTTTCTATATGTATGTATATGTATGCATACTCAAACATATGTGTGGGGCAATGTATCTGTATGTGTGTATACAAACGCACACATATATATGTATATATATATATATATATATATATATATATATATATATATATATATATATATATATATATATTCCTCTCTATATATACATTTTCAAGCTTTTCTATCTCTAAAAAAAGCTTGATTATGTAAATCAATTTTTTACTTTTCGCGCCTGGTACGTATGACGCAGAGAACACACAGACCTGTATGGAGGGCTAGGTACACAATGTGCTCAGCTTCGCTTCGAAACTTACGCAAAACCAACTTTTTGGAGTGGGTCGGAGGCACGGAGGCCGTAAGCGACGTATAGGGTCTAGGCAACTGTCATTGCGATGTACTCACTTTTGGTTCGACATGTGTGATACAACTGATACAAATAATTACACGATGCATAGAGAATAACAAAATTCTTTTAAGCTGAGTAGTGAAAAGTACCCTAAAAATGGGTCAAAATGGGCGTTACGCTGTTTTATCATATACCTACATTCACGTGCCTGTGTAAAGCTATGGGAGAAAGCGCCCTCAGATCCGTGCATTTTTTTTACGTATCACACCCCGGCCCGGTGCCCAAATATGGGCAACTGCGTGCATTTCTGAACTATCTCGATTCTGGTTACTACGCGCGTTGCTATCCGCAAACGTTCCATTCGTACAAAAAGCCAGCGCGAGATTTGGACAACGTCTGCTCGCTCAGATCGTATTTGCGCGTGATGACAGTGGAGCCGCGCCGGTGACATCGGCTTTTATTTCTAAATTCTAGTGAAATCCTGTGTATACTAAGTGCGTGCCTGTTCAGGATAAATTACAAGAAACTGACATCACGCTTTTGTCCATATTACACCTCGATTTCAGCCTTGATCCCTGTTGGTCACGTACAGTACGGATGTTGCTTTGCGCGTTCTAGAATTTTGCAGGTAAACAAATGACGTTATTATGTATGTCAATCCGCGACGGGAAGCGGCCATCGTATTTATGAAAAACTGACACAAATGGCGATGAATTTTTGATATCGCACACATTTTTATATCCTCAACAACGTTGAATATTATGTAAACTACATATCTATCATTCCATGAGGTATATGATTAAACCTTTACGGCCCTGATACGGCTTTGGCGGCCCTTGGTCGTACGGCGTACAAGCCCACGCACGCTCGGGCCCTTCCGCCGTACGACCTCGGGCCGCAAAAGCCGTATCAGGGCCGTAAAGATTATTATCTGAAAAAGCACATTTTTTAAACTCACTTTTTGAAACTGTTTGATTAATTTTTTCAATTATTCAGAATGTTTAAAGTATATCACATAGCATTTCTTCTTTCTTTTCCAAGTTATTTCATCTTAATACATGGATTTGAATGGAAATGGCATGATAACAAGTGAAATTGGTGTGCCGTTACGCTTTTTATATTTTGACGACAGCATTGATTTATCTCTCTATTATCACTTGGAAAACATTACCCTAGAATGTTTCCTAAAACATCTATCTGATCGAAAGACCAACTGTGATTAGTTGGTACAAAATGTTTATAGGGTCAACGTATTGGTTATGAATGACAAATCATGAAAATTGTCAACATTTTTTGTCCAAAAACTTTGTAGTGTTCTGACACCCCCATAACTTTCAGCCACATTCACATAGTAGAGATCTGATGTCATTAGCCAAAGTAGCCCTGTTTGCCTCCCTTATATGTTATAAAAATATAATTCATTTACCACTTGTATTGTTTTAGTATCTCAAAAAGTGGCCAAATGTAGTGTCCGTGACAGCAGTAGTGTCCGTGACACTAAATCCAGACACTGCTTGTTACAGCGATTCAAGCAGGTAATTCTATCGTTTACCAGCTGAAGTTACATGTGTATAACAGAGTAACTTAGTTTTAGAGTAAGACATCAAATAAAATATCTTAAACCTGAGAAAGATGTTTATGCTACCTTTTGAGATTGTAATGTTAAAAAAAAGTCCTATGAAATAACGGTATATGGATAAAAGAAATGAACAGAAATAGTGTTATCAGTTATTACCAATAAAATAAAAGTAGAAATGTTATTTATGGTGAAAGTAAAGTATAACACTTAATAAACTGATTTACTTTCATATTAAACCTCTTTCCATTTGCTACTAGCTCCACGTCACGGACACAACGCCTCACAAGTGTTTAAACAGTTTTTACTGCATTTACAATTAAATGCACCTGAAATCTAAAGTAAACTTCACAGACCATGCAAAAGCCTTTCAAAAACAAAAAAAATATAAAGGAAAATGAGGGCAACTTCACACATCGGCTCTATCAAGTTTGTTCAATATTACGATATGGTGAATAAAAGGATCATTGCATTTATTTTGTTCGGAATACATGGCGAGACACCGGTGAATCGATAGTGCTTTGACCCTAGTCATGTGATCTTGGTTCCCGGTAAACCGGTTTGTTGATTGAGTGATTCATCTTAACGGTGTTTCAGAACCAAAAATGGGGTTCCTTCATCAGTCGCTCTCTTGTTTTGTGTCCCCTACGTTTGGTTGCGTGATAAAGTCATCTTCGTCCTCGAAGAGGAGAAGCCAGATTCGTTATTGAGAGAGTTAGCCACTATTGACTGACTCTATAGTGAGCGATCCGGTGTGTGGTGTCATATTATAATTAACATGACCCAGCATCGACCGGAGTTTCTGGACGCCTATAAGGGTTAATGTTTTAGGGCATATTTTGAGCGTTGCTAGTGCTTGTTATGTTAACAGTAAATGTTGTACTAATCTGTCAACGATTAGTTTGTTAAAGGCATTTAAATCGATTATCCGAACTTTTGGTTTTTTGTCAATTTTTCATTGACTTTGTAATAGATTTCGGGTCGATATTGATGCCTGCTTTCCGGTGTTTGAAAAGCATGTTGTGAAAGGCTGTTTCCAGAAATACATCATCTTATTTCTGTTTTTAGCCATTCCCAGGTTTCATGGTTTCGTTAATAATATTTGCTGTAAACGGCCTTTGAAATCGGTTTGGTCTGAGGAGAGTATTGGTTTATTTAATTCATGCCGCCAACTTTGATTAGTTATATGGCAGCTTTCTCAGTTTTTGATTTTTCTTTGCCAGATGATGTTTTCTGTATTGCTCAGCAATCTTTACAGTTTGGTTTATTGTAGTACCGATTCGATGACAGATTGCATCTTGGTTTAATACGATAAGTTGTGGCATAAAATGGAGACAAATTCAGCAACAACAAAAAATTCAGAGTCCCCGTTGTTAAAACCGCTATCGTGAAACCGTTTAACTGTTTGAGCGATATGGGCAAAGTGTGTTTGAATTAACTCACCGGATTTTTCGGTTTTCGTTCTCGATATCGACTGAATGCTTACTCCTCCACATGTTGGTCAAAGTTACATAACGAGCTATGATTTTTTAAGAAGGGCTTGTTTTAGATGCTCATTTTATAGACCATGAGGAGTGTCGTTACAAAACAACTCGAGGGTTTATCCCAGAAGTAAGCTCAGCTGCAGTGATTTTTAGTGATCTTGTAGTATGCTCATCACTACAGAACAGTTCAGTAGTAGTTTGACAGGGAAGACCTATTCTACCAAATGTCTGGAATCTCTGAATTGCACTACCAAAAACGTAATCTATGGAATTGAGTGTTCATTGTGTGGACTCATTTATGTTGGTGAAACAGGAAACATCTTACGATCTAGAATGAACGGACATTGCAGTGGGGTGAATCGATCTTTGGATGTACAACTTTATAAGCATTTTAACCAGGACGATCACTCCACTTTGTCTATGCGTGTCCGTATTCTTGAAAAAATATACCATCCAACCAACAGCCCCACACTTAGTTCACCATTCCGTAGACAGAGAGAATACCACTGGATTAGACAGTTAGGTACTGCAATGCCTTATGGTTGTAATGACGACATCAAAGATATAGGCAATCTCTCAAGTCCTGGTTGTTCAGAAGTGAATGTGATGGGCCTATTTGAGTCTTCTGTCCGTAGAAGACGTAGTCATGGACATAGGCGTTACCATCGGCCTAAATTGGATACATCTACCTCCAACTGCCATGACACATTTCATGAACTGCTTCTTTTATTACAGGAGCCTTTAGGTCTCCATCACATTCGTACTTCATTATTTGCTCTTTCCATCAAGGACTTGAGAAGGTTGCATGCCTATGCATTGGGATTGCCTTTGACAGATCCGAACAAACAACCGTACAGACTGGTCAGTATTATTGCTGATATTGCACTATACAGACTATACAAGCCTGCTCGTGCTGAACCTATGACTGATGATCATTGTCATTTCATACATCTTCCATTTAATAACAAAGAAATTGATGCCATTAATATCAGCAATATACTTCACAACAAAAAGGTTACATCAACTATACCTGTATACTTTAAAAGCCAGTCTGTACCTATTCTGTCATATCAATACACCAAGACAATCTCCAATAAAATATTCTATTACAATAAGGCATTGCAGCACTTAAAAATTGATGAATTCCTTCAAACACCAGCATCCTGTGACTGCTCTACATCTCCCTTCAAATACACTCCAGTTGGCCATGTCATCACTTGTGATCTGAACTTGGTTGAACATCATCACCTTCGTAATATATTATCTTGTGGACCCAAGTTCAGAGAACCTCGCAGGATCAACTGGAACCATAATTTTAAGATCATTATGGACTCTGTTGAAGAATATGCCAGGAAATGGGCTAAAAGGGAGGATGTAGAGCTGGACACACTGTCAGAATGGGTCAAATCTGTGAGGAAAATAGTTCGTGGCCGTATTGGTCGACTAAGATCACATGTTTGCAGAAGACCCTATTCTGTATTTAAAGATCCTGATGCTGTTAAGTGTTTGAATGATATCCATGACAAATATGTTGTCGTTCCTGCTGATAAAGCTGCCAATAACATTGTATTTGTTTGTAAGGAGTATTATTTTGAATGTCTTATAGACGAACTTGGTGTAACTAAGACCTCCACCAACTCCACTTACAGACAATCAATGTTCAGCAAATCTGCAATTTTGGCAAACCAAAAGTCATTCATGGATAATTTTAATGTTACCATAAAGGATGACCATAATAAGTTGCCTAGCTTATGCTGGATACCAAAGCTCCACAAAACACCTTACAAAGCTAGGTTTATCGCAGGATCTTCAAAATGTTCAACAACAGAGTTATCGAAGATACTGACTTCTGTTCTTTGTACTGTTAAACGGGGACTTCAAGCATACTGTGATGTTGTCTTTTCTCGGAGTGGTATAAATCAAATGTGGATATTAAAAGATTCGAAGGAACTCTTGGAAAATTTGAAATCAAGATGTGTTTCAAAAATAACATCTATTAAAACTTTCGATTTTTCCACATTGTATACCACAATACCACACAATAAATTGAAAGAACGCTTGAAAAACATCATCAACCAAGCATTTTTCTACAAAAACGGTTCACGCTGTTACAAATATGTAGTATTAGGGTATAATTCTACATATTTTGTTAAAAATACTACTAACGCTAAAGTTTTTTATACCGAGAAAGACATTATCAGTATGCTTGATTTCCTCATCGACAACATATTTGTAGAATTTGGAGGACACATTTTCCAACAGTGTATAGGAATTCCTATGGGCACTAGCTGTGCTCCCTTGCTTGCAGACTTATTTCTGTTCTCATATGAGGCAGAATTTATCCAGAACTTAATTAAACAGAAAAAGGTCTCTGTAGCTCGAACTTTCAATCTAACATATAGATACATAGACGATGTTATTTCTATGAATAACTCTGAATTCAGTAAATATCTCGCTATGATTTATCCTCCAGAATTGGAGATTAAAGAAACTACAGAAACGGCCTTTTCTGCTTCATATCTGGACATTTTACTTGAATTTGACTCTAAAGGTCACCTTTCTACTAGGCTATATGACAAGAGAGATGATTTCAACTTTAATATCATCAATTTTCCACACCTCATAAGTAATATTCCACTCTCACCAGCTTATGGGGTATACATTTCCCAGCTTATTCGATATGCTAGAGTATGCAGTTCATATGGTGATTTTGTAGAGAGACATGGCCATCTCTCTTACAAACTATTAAATCAAGGTTACACCAGAGCAAGACTTGTCTCTACATTCAAACGCTTTTTTGGCAGGTATCGCAAGCTGGTAGATAAATACAATATCTCTCTTCGACAAATGATCACTGATGGCATCGGTGACATTGGGCCTTAGTTAGTGACCACTACCTATCTGACTTTTAGATTGATATATGGCGGGTGCCACGATGCGCTTACTATTTTCGAAACACCTGACATCACTTCTTGGTCTTCTGGCCAGAGGTCCATATATCTTTCTTTCATCAATATGACTTTGTTTGTGTACCGTCTATTTGCTGTCTGTTCTGTGCTGTTTTGTGTCTATGTTTACAACTATTGTCTTGCGAATGCTGACCTACTGTCATTGGATTATGGATTGGTATGATTGCGATTATTTCATTCACTCTCCTGTGTCGATAGAGTCCTCCCTTATGTGCTCAGTTAAAGCGAGCAGACCGTACATGTGGAGACATCGCTATCTGTGCTCGTCTCAGACTGGTTTGATGAGACTATGTTCTATTTGTAGCAAGGCAAGATGTGATTACTGGTTTGAATATATTCACATTACGTCAACATCAAAGTGGACCGTTATTTGATAGGTTAATTGGTTTCAGGCACTAAACTTTGATGAAGTTTATTTTGTCCCAGTGGTTTCCATGTATAGAGCTATGGTTAAAGTATGTATATATTTTCACACAAAGATAATGGTTGAAATAATCCATGTTTTTGCTGGTTTTTTACTGCGTTACATATGAGGTGGTCGATGGATACCCCGGAGGGTATTCTCGTGTTTGTTAGCCCTCGACTTAGATCACACCCGGTCTTTTTCATAAAATGGAGTGTCCGTGCTTGTAACGTGACCTAAGAAAGCAATCAATATAAAGGAAAATGAGGGCAACTGCACACATCGGCTCTACGAAGTTTGTTTAATATGACGATTTGCTATGAAGAGCATTTGTGTTTAATATTCCCTGTTAAAGCTGATAAAGAAGTTGCCTCTTTAATATTCATGTGTGTAGTGTCCGTGACGCTACTGAAATACAGATCACAATTAATGTGTTGGAAACCAAATGTTTAGTAAATCATTTATTGTTCACTTTATAGTGTTTCTAGGACAGTTTTGCATTGTGTAGCAGTTTCTACATACCAGTTATCATTGTTTACATACCAGTAATCTCAATAATTTTTTGCATTTAGTGCTGTATTTCTGATAAAATTTTCTGGTTATTGAAAAATACCAGGACTACAAATATTATTAATGTCAATATTTCCTCAATAATATTTTTAAATTTGTTTGTGATCGATTCTTGTCATGTTTCTACAATTTTACAGCTTTACTGGTCATAATAAACAATAGTTTGTTTCACATACATATATTCCTGAACGTGTAGTGTCCGTGATGCTTTTACCATACTACAAAAAGGACTAGAAAACTAACAAAAAATAAGCACCGTTTTGCTGAAAATGCTATTTATGTTTTCTAAAGACTTCAACAATTGCAGTAACAAATAACTCAAATGTATGAAAGGGCAAATCTGTAAACTAGAGGAATCGTAAGCTCACGAGAAGAAAAGAATGAAAAATTCTTTATTTTTCGTAACAAATCATTTTGCAGGAAATCATGCAACGCTGGGTAAAATCCTCGTACATTCAACTTATTTTCTACAACAGATGCATGTACTTTCAGGTTAAATTTTCAAATGCAATAGTGTTACAAATGTTGTACAGTTTACTATGTTTAACTTATTTCTCCATCAACTCATAATATTTTGTAGTACTCTCTCCATCAACTCATAATATTTTGTAGTGTCCGTGACGGTGTGTCAACACAATAAAGAAACGCTTGCCATGGAAATACTGAGAAAGTTTGGTTCACAACTTTTCAAGCAAATATATACAAAACCTTAAGCTTTGTGAATTTAGTCAATTTAGATATGTGTCTACAAGATGAAATTTTGACAAAAGTGAAACACCCTAGAGCACCCTGATTGTGACTGAGCCGTGCAGTGTTTTCGTGTCCGTCTTCGCTGCCGAAGATTACATGTAAGATATCGGTTTACGGTGCATCATGATAGAACCGCTTCCTGTCGATGAGCTTAATTATCTAGGCGGTGAATTACATCGTTTGCAGCCGTAAATGAGCCACAAAAATCCAACCGCACTGAAAATGCTCGCGACAGACAAGGTTGAACTTGGAAGGTGCACATAATATTTCCGATTTGTACCTGTCAGTGAGATTCAAAGGTCATGATCGTGTCCGGTGGCACCGGTGCGATGCGGGTTTCAGATACAATGTAATATCTCGGGAAAGTCAAACTTTCGCTTAGGTTATTAAAGGAAGTTAGGCAAGCCAGGAACGAAAATATACGAGCAGACGACAGAAATACCTTTGAAATGTTTTATTCGTACAGCAACGAAATCATGAACGAGTTACGACACTACAGCTTACAGTGTACTCACTTCATGTTTGTCCTAATCCGCTTAATAAGAAGGTAAATTCGGCAAATTTGACGTCTGAGGACATGTATAATTCTTCTAGACATACTGACTGGTACGGGTATTATATCCACTGTGCATTCATAGATGTTGCAGAGCTGCTCGCTCCATGTTCCCAGCTGTTCGAGTTTGAAATAGAACGCTGGCGTGGTGCGAGTAATTTGACGCGATTTTGGCGGCCTCATAACTTTCAAGTAGGGATGACGTTATGTATCAAAACACGAAAACACACCCATTTTACACACTCCAGTCTATGTTTTACATCCACCGTCATTTTAAACTAAAAATAAATCTTCTTCAAATTGTGAAAACCTGTGTCGACATCGTAATATTTAAATTGTTCGCTTTAAAAGTGCCACATAAACCCTCCTTTGAAGTGGAATGGCCCAATAGCGGAATAATATCAAGAAGTGATACGGTTGTCATCACTCCTTAGCAACCAACTTTTTATAAGTACATCCTGGATGAAGCAAGGTCGATTTCAAGTTTATTTGGTCGCTCGGAGCGTCTGTAGGAAAACAGTCATGACCAAAGCATGCATGTATGATAAAGGGGTTATTACAAGAAGTTAGGGCGATACCGCGTCGTATTCGAGTGATGTGTCCGTATTTTGACGAGTTGAGCAGCAACGAGTCAAAATACGGACACATCACGAGAATGCGACGCGGTATCGCCCAAACTTCGTATAATAACCCCCAATACTTATAGGTAGTATATGCTCTATAGCATGGCTCGCTTATCCCATTTAACCCTTAATTTTAAGAATTAATCCCCTCAAAAGAGAAACTAGGAGAGGCTGCGGGTTCGGACACCCACGATATAAAAAGATCCAGCAAGGAGAGGAGGCTCTGCTTTTATCGTGCCCTCCCATTTTCTTCAGCTCTCTGCAAATTTAGGAGTATCTATCTCATCTTGCCTGCTTCATCAATTTTGGTAATTTCTTTTTTTATGATACAATGAAATAGTCATTATATTGAATAGAGATCAATGTAAATCTGAGTGTGTGGCTGAACCCGACTAATGGCTCTGACAACTATTTTTCAGTCCTTTTCTCATGCAACAATTTGTAACGAATCGCAGTTTTTATTTTTTAAAAATTGTTTTCAGTTGACATGATAATAATAATCAGCAGCAGCAGCACTATTATTATCATCATCATTTTTTGATGACACGTACACAAAAGCGACTTAGAAAACAGTCACATATAAAAAAGACACTGCATGCAAAATTAAATAGTGTCCAATTCAATAGCTGCCGATTGCATCTCTTCTTTTATTATTTCTGAGTATCTTTGAGGACTTGTCACTGTAAATTGGACCATTCCGTTTTTTATCGGGCAGGTGTTGCGGCATTGTCAGGGTAAGAAACCTGCCTTACATTTATTTGACGCTCCCATCGAACACCTTGACGACAAAAACGGGTCATGACAATATCTCAGACATCTGAGACTTCGGGTCCTGCTCCACCGCATGCTTTACGCAACTACTTTTGTAAATTTGAATGATATGTAGGTTCAACTATGAGAAAGAATCACTAAATTGTAAGAACAAATAAATATGATGTATATGAAATGCATGTAAAACATTTGAAGTCTAGACATCTTTTAAGTATGGAGCTTCTTGCATCCAATAGAGGATCGGATATAGTTTCAAAGGCAACGCAAATTTCACGTTCGAATCGGTGATGTATGTTGCAAGTTCGAATCTGACACAAATGTAAAGGACTTTGTGAATGATTCCGTATATAGAGTATACACAGATCTCCGTTCGACTAAGACGTGAATACACACAATAAGCAATATGACATCAACACAGGTCCAATAACGGGTGAAACTCAAGGTAAATGAATATTTTACAAGGTTCAAGACATAAATAGACAATGACAATAACGATAGGGTCATCTTGAATCCCTTCTTGGTAGTGGTACCATGGTACCATGTGTCCGGAATTGGTAAGCGTAAAGTCCTCTTCTTCTATGCGGGTCGACATTGACCAAAAGTGACCAGTTCAGCGCGATTCGGCAAAACTCTAATTTATTGTTGTAAGTGAAAGTCGTTAATTCTATTACTCATCATTTGAGTAACATATACGCCGTATTTTGTAACACATCTCCGTATCTGCAATATAACGCATTAAACGATCTGACGAATCTGCCTGAGAATCCCTGTTTCACAGGTTTGTGTGCTAATGAGCTGGGTCTAACTCGAAAATACCTTCAAGTTTTATCAGTCTGATTATTTCGAACCAATCAGCCAGCCGGTCAAACGAAGCAGTAAATATGAAATCCTTACTTACCTGTGATATTTGCAATTTCTCCTTCGGCACAAGGCACACATTCAAAGCAACATGGTGGCCGGCCATCCAAAATTGCTCTCCTCGTACCGAGAGGACAAGGCGTTGTGCATACCGAAATTGGTATCTGAAATTTATGAAGTAAAAGAGAACTTAACAGAAGGCCTTGAGTAATAAGCTGAATTTACGTATCTCCTTTCTTTTGCATTTATGATATGTTTCTTGCGTTTTGTTTAAACGATAAACCACACTAAGCGATGGTATACTCTGAGATTTTGATCAGTTCACGACAAATGTGCATCGAAGATAGCGAATGCATTATATGGAGTGAACTGATAGTACTCGAGTGGTATACCCGTGCTGAGGTGGTTTATCGATATTAAACCATAGTTTTAAATTGAAATAATGACGTGAAACACAAAAAAGAGAATGTAACTAGCTGAGAGACCATGTGAAGGTAGCACGCTTATTTTCACGCCTTGAATAATCAGATCGCAGTATTTGCGCAATATATAGACTGATATATTTCGTTTATTCTCATAAGTAGTAAGAATGCATTCACATCTCTTCTGACGTAACATACCTTTGTACTGCCATCATTCCATCGGATGGCATAATCTCTCAACACCAGTTTGTTTGTTTCAGCTCCTCCGTCGAAAAACCCAACTGGAACCAAATTAATACCATCAGTCCGGGCTTTCTGCCAATTGTTTATTTCGTATCGTCCCTTGCTTTCTTCGTTATCCTCCATGTTGTAACGTATACCTTCGGTTCCATGGAGGAACGTAATATTTCTGAGATACTTCAACAGTTGCCATGGTTGCAGGGATGTCACGTTAGGGCATGATCCGTTCTCAAGACGTCCGTAGGGTTCTTTACACTTTACGATGCTGTCAAGTGCTTGACCGATAGCGTACACCGCGAGGTATACGTTATAGGTTATCCTGTAGTTCGAACCTTTGTATGATTTGGTTTGGTCAAAAGTGTGTGAGTCAGAACAAATAGGAGGGGTGTATTGGGTACTTAGGATCTCCGGCCCTGTAGAATTTGTGCCGCCACCATCATCTACAAGATTTTCTAAATTTTCTGTGTGATCGTCACTACACGTCAGGTTGATTTTTTCAATTCGACCTGTAACCGTACCGTTACTAAACGGACACTGCTGTCCTATTGCTGGGGGTGTCAGATTATTTGCGTCTTCTTCCTTAACTTTTCTTGGATTCAAAATGGGCGATACTGGTGTTTTGCCGTTGTTGTGTATCAAGGGCATTTTACATTCAAATTCTTTTTCCCACATTTCGGTGAGGAAAGGATTTTGATGTTCAGTTGTGAACGGAGACACACTTCTGAGGTACTCCGCAAATCCTGGTATATGACCCTGGGATAAGACAATACCTAGCGTGCCATCGACCTGATGATACATGTCATGGGCAACATCCGGGTTATCAGACCAAGCCTCACATGCCAACCAAATTCGATCTGAAATAGAGCAAGGAAAACGAAATGCTTGCAAGTACTTGAATCGAGAAAGATTTTTTTCCTCAAAACAACGAACTGTAGGTTTTAGGCTTATTCAATACGTTGGGAAGAGTCAAAGGCCAGGGAAACAAATTTACGTTTGTCAGTTTTCTGTGCAAAAAGATAGCAATGTTCGCCATGTTTTTAACTCTATAGTCAGCTTATTAGCAGGAAAATGATAGCCTTACAGAAATTGTAAATTGTTACGTATACCAAGCATAGTCAATCAATATTCAACCGCAATCTTCTATCCGAAAATGTTTCAAATAGTAGAAAATTCACTGAATAACAATGGAATAAAGTTAGATTTATTGTTATTGCACGAATTGATATTGTATCAAAAGCGCGATAATACAGTTACTAATTGAATACTGACAAACTTTAAGGCAAAATACAGTAGTTTTCACTAATTCTCCAGCATTTTCGAGAATTTGACACACATACAAGTAAAATCCTCGATTTTGAGGAATGTATTTCCTTTGACATAAAATGAAATTGTCAATATTAGACTTCGACTATCGGCAGATATAATTGTTACTCATGACTTGATCGCTTCATTTGTAATAAAATATGTATATTGTTTTTATTAGGGCTTCGTTAAATCGCTGTGGCATACCTGTGATATTTTGGCGCGTCGCCTCCTTAAGAATGACTCTCATTTCTGAAGGGTGAATGAATGTAGCTATAACCTTTATCGACGGGTCTTTCGTGAGCAAAGTCACGATTTCCTCAACTATACGCTGAGTAGCATTAGTTTGTAGTAGTCTACTGAACGCCACGCATGCACCGAGATCCTCCATCTCCTCAATCACCATCTGTATACCCTGTCGGCCGTAATCATCATCTGTGGCGATTGTCGCTATCCATTCCCAACCAAAGCGACGTATCAGCTCTATCATGGCGAGGGATTGTGACAAGTCACTCGGAATTGTCCGCATAAACGTTTTGTAGCGTAGCCTGTCCTGTAATAAAGTGCTTGTCGAACCATAGCTAACAAAAGGTATGTTGTACGTCCCGAATATTGGATTGACTGCCATTGAGACTGACGAAAGAGACGCACCGACGACCGCTTTCACCAACTGACTACCGAGAATCGCAGACTTGATGAAGTCAATCGCTGTTTCAGCTGACGGCGCTACCGAGCTACATGTGTCTCTTATGTCATATCCTAACTTTATACCTGGTACGAAGTCCGGGTTGTTATTGATTTCCTCCAGTGCGAATATCATAGCCTCTGCAAGTCGATAGCCTTCAGGAAACAGACTTGAACAGACATGCACGATTGGTCCTGATTCTACACTCTCATCATCTCGGTGTAGCTCTGAGTGAAATGGAAACATTCCTCCGATGATAATGTCTCCATTCTTGTAAATACGTTTTGTCGATGTTTTTAAGATCTCTGTTTCACGTGCCATCACCAAGCTAACTACCATCGTAAGATATAACCTTACAAAAGTCGCCATTCTACAACACTCGTAAACTGTGATTTAAGATCTTCATATGTAATGAAAGTTTTCCGATTTAATGACAACTGTGCGCATTATATCCCATGATTCATTGCAAGCTAAATTCAATGTATTAAATCCAGTTCCCCAAGCCCACCAATGTTTTCACAGACGAATTTGAAAACTGACCTCCCACGACCATATTCAATCAAAGGCTTCTCTGTTTGGTCCATTTCTCATCACAATAAAGGGCTTGTCTTACTCTCAATTTTGATACTTGAGATCCTTTTAAATATGATGTAGGACACTCTGCTTAGAGAGTGTTTACATAAATGAAATTTGTATAACCCTCATGCAGGAAACGGGTTTCTGAGTCTCCGACAAGAGAACTGGTGAAATATTTAGCGAAATATTCCTTATCCCGTCCTACTTTGCCAATAAGCTTGACAGCTTATTGATGGAATAGATTGATTTACCATAATACATCATGATTTGATCTCGGTTGTTTCGTCATGAAATGAATAATAATTTCAGGCAATGATTGTATTCCATGCTGTACATCTACAAACTCGATAAGAATCTTTTGTGTAATTACTGGGGCTAGCTATATGTCTATTACGCCTCTTATTTGCATATTATTTCAATAAGTAGTATTGTTTTATCCAATTGTATATAAAGCATTACACTTAGAGAAAATTGATGATTGATACTCACACTTATCAAATGATACATATATACAACATACGTAATAGCTGAAAACCTGGCTGGGATAATGTATTTCTCTCCCTCCATTTTCCTCATTCCCTCTTCTCTTTGCCTTTATGTGTCGTATTTACGGCTAATCATTGCAACCTACCTATCTAACTACCACCAACCCTACTACATAATAGGCTGCAGAATGTCTAAATATCTTTTTTCTAAACATGCCCTTTGACTAGCGCATGTTACACCTTCCTTCTACGGGCCGAATATTTCGTTTTCCTAATCGTACATTCCCCCACCTTCCTTTAACTATAAACGTATCGAATACGTGTTTATCCAATTGTGTACATATCTGCAATATGTCCACGCGATTGCCTCTAGGATGGGATCACTGAGCAAGGACCATCTTTCACGTGGCAATTACACACACTGTCGGTAAATGGTGCTAAAAATATACTGACCTATCGGCTTTCTTTACAAATTTGTTGGGAGATGGCCGAAGGTTTCAGATGATTCCGACAATCTGTTAAATGGTACTCCAGATGAAAAGATCACAAACACTTGAAGCATTAGGATTAGTTTTGAAAAAAACCCGGATATTAATATATATATATATATATATATATATATATATATATATATATATATATATATATATATATATATGTATACTTTTCTCAAGAACAAATAAAAAATTCATACATTGACAAAGCTTTAAACAATTGTTTAGTTTCGTGAATTCGTAAACACGTGAAATAAACCTTTGAAATATCACATACATTCTTAAAATCTATTTCTCTGTAATTCCATACGCTCTATACAGTGTGGAAAGTGATCGGAAGTAGCGATTATACGGAGGCAACCTAGTGTAACGTTGTCTCAGGTACGCCATACTTGAAATGTATCACAAAACACTAATAATGCCAGAAAATAAATAATCCTAATTGTGTTGATTGTGAAGAAACATGCTACGAAAGATTTTTTTTTACTTCTAGACTAAAGTAAACGAGCAGCCAAGGGTATTCCTCTCGGAATGTCATATTTGTAACTTCTTACAAATTTGCAAATCTAATGGCCAGTAAAACATAATGAGTTCACGATGATTAGATTGTGGTCAGCCATTTGAATAATTATGTGAAAATCATTCAATACAAATCAAATATACCAATAATCATATAGATCCATCATACTACACTCAGTGTTTTACATTTCCTTTCATAGGCGACTAAGTCAGTATACTGGTATGTTGGCGACTAAATCAGTATACTGGTATGTTAAGAATATTAACTGACTGTGCAGACTTCTTTTAAAGAGACCAAACTGACTCTCTCTTAAGGAAACAAGGCAGTTTGGCAAGAATGATATTTTATATATTTCCACCTGTTTTGTAAGGCGTATTGAGTTAACGGGGTTTATATTCTTTCTACCTTCATACGTTGTACAGTCTTCGCAATTTTTCTACCTCTAGCCATTTCCTTGATTCTACCTCTAGCCATTTCCTTGATTTCTTTTCCTCACCAAAATGTTTCTCGTTACGTTATCATCAGATGGTTAGTAAATTTAAAACTGTGTAGTTGAAAATGTTTTCTACAACTTAGAGCGTAATAGTACACAAGCGCTGATGATCAAAATTCTTTTAGGGTGATACGAGGTTTTCTTCGCATAACGCCAAGCTAAATAAATTATTATTCGCGCAAATAATTCCTGATCAATCACCATTCAGTTGCAGATAAACCATTAATCACTGTTATACAATTCGATTTACTCGAGTGTGATATTGATGTTTTAAGAATTGAAAATGATAATCATACGAATAATAGCCATCAAAGCTGACAACAGTGACAGAAAAGCACACGTAAAAATTGGAAAACAAATTCGACGAGCTGTTCTTGAAACATCGCAAGCACAGATATGTGACCAAACCTTCATGCAAAAACAGTAGTACGACACAAGCGACTGTGTGTCCTGTAAGTAAACATAGAGGATGACAAAACGAATCATCCTGACTACATGACCTGTGAACTTGCATATAAACATAGAAGGAAGGTTTATTTTGGATCAAAACAACGCCTTTATGGGTTCAATTGCAGGTATCGGTTTTTCGAGATAGGCTTTCTATTACCATCTACGATACTCTTCTCATGTGCGCACATTACCGACACTTGAAATGTGACCTGTAATATATAAAGTGCATTCTCCTCCTCACGTGATTTGAGTTTAATAAGTCAAGGATACTCTTCCGGTCATTCTCCTCCGTGACCTTGAATTCAATTAATCATGTTTACTACTAGTGAAGATACTTTTAGAATGGCTATTAGCATATTCTTGATTGTTCTAATATCTTATGGATTTGGTCAATTTTGTTTAAATACGGGGCTGTGACAAATTTTCAGGCAGATTTTGGGGTCACTTCAGCAGTGTTTAGTTCAAGACCTTTCAAGACCTTCACACTCACGATGGATTTATTCTGTGAACTTTGCACAGACCAACCTAGAATCTGCAATCCAAAGGACATCTCACTCTTCAGTCTGTCTGACTCAATTCTGGAGCTTCGTGCCGTTCCAGCTGAGATAAGTAGCCTGTAAACTTATACAGTTTGTACTTTATCACTCAATTTAGTGATTGGTTGTAAATTAATTTTAAAGAAAATCACTGACATCGTCATTTTTATGAGGTTAAACACCTTAATTTTACAACGCAACGTTTAGAAGAATGCTAACTCTGACACCTGAAAACAGGCACGTCTACATTACCCATTAAGCACAATCAAAAACGTTTTAAACGACCATCAGCTCTTCGCAAAAATTGTCCTTTTATTCAATCTTCTTAGCTTACGAACAGATCACGGGTTGATGCAGCACCATTATTTTCCAAAGCGTACATCTGCCGCTATTTTGTTACCTTTTTCTGAACATAGTCTGAATGGGAGTTCAAAATTCCGTACGATGAAATGAATCCCAAATTGAGCTGAAGTCGAGCATATTCTTTCATCATTTTTATAGCCTTTCATAAATGTTCTCAAAATCATGGCTTGGCAGGTGACGACAGTTTTGCGGTACGCTTTGCTCATGCGCCGAATAGCACTATGCGATCTCAACAGTCTGATCTTAGACCTTGGTCAGAGGTCACAAATATTAACCCTAAAAACGATTTTACTTTTGACCACATGCCCTACCATTTTTTTCTGGGCGAGGTAATCCTGGGGAACAACTAAACTTTCAATATCTGAGTCCAACGACTGCGACTCATCAACCTACCTGAACCGAACATGCGCCCTCATAGCTTGGTCCAGCTAGTACTTTGCAGGCGAGGACTTTGATCGCACAGTGTTGGTGAAGAACGGGCTGTGAAAAGTCGAGTGAACAACGCGACATACGTTTGAACCGTAGACAAAACAGTAAGAAAAAATATTTGGGAAAACACCGTTCCTGTAAATTTGAATACCACCAGACACACATAAAATACAAAATAGTGCTTTTTTCCATAGAGTAAAACTATAGATAGTATTTAGAATACGTTCAAGCAAGTCTCGATGATGTGTAACATATAGTCATTCACGCATCCATATATTCATCATACTTGTATTCATCAATTTTTGTGAAATTTGAGGATGTTATTGATATGGCAAAATTTCTTCAATTTGAAACCTAATAGTGATGAACAGCTATTATTGATCTATGTGGAATTACAGAACATTGTATTTGTAAAACGCACCTTGAGTACATTGATATCAAGTGGAAGAGGTGTTTCAATCAAATAAACATGCACCATCTTTCTGTGCCTTTTTACCCATTGCGAAATAAACACATAGACCTTTGACACAGAGCGAGAAACCTTGGAAAATTGTTACATTTTGGCTTTTGAGCACCTATTCAAGCCGTTACACATAAAGCCGGTCAAACAACCTAACATTCCGTCATGTTCACTATCATTTGACGTTATTGAATTACGATGTGTGATGACAATAAATACATTTAATTGAAGTAGATAACATTTATCTGTTTGACCTTAAGGCCCTGTAGTTATCTGAGATTTTACTGCGAACGTCAAAATGAACCGGAGATCAACTTTGATAAGCCCCTATCAATTTCCCTCGCAATCTTCCAATATCCCTTGGAAAACACCCAGGTACTTTGGTTAGTGTTGCCGATAAACAGGCCAATAAACATACAAGACGCCTGCTGTGTTACCGCCATTCGATCTCCCTTTCCGGAAGAAACCATTTTGAAGCCCAAAGTGGTTGACAAGAAATGAAATAAAGCATGTGATTTTAATTGTAATATTAATTTCAAACTCGATTTTTCACAGAACTTGTTTTGCATTGTTACGTGCGTTGATCCTGTTATCGTGAAGTATTTCCCGTATGCAGTCATGTCACATGACATACTTTACCCAAACTTGAATAGTAAATTCCATGAGCTTGCAAAGTAAACACATGTCAGTGTGAGAGCACATGGATAGGCAATAGCAGTGTTTCAAGTACAATTTGAGTTCCACGGTAAAATTAGAAACATTCACACGGAACGACTGAGATACAGCCAGTTGGTATATATATCTAGTGACAGACAATGTCATTGTACTGAGTGAGGCCCTGATTTGACTCTCGGCCGGCCGGTGAACTTATACTCGTGGAAATGCCCAGTTCTCCGGTATTTCATTATGACATCGTTCACAGTACTGAGCATGCGATGCATTTCTGTGGTGATACTGGTTTGGGAAACGCCTGTCAACCATTTTTCTATGATGCTCTTTCTTGCCTAAAAATCCATTGTAAGGCAAATTGACGTCGACAGAGAAAAAATATTCTCACGATTTTATGAACTGGCATACACTGATTACATCAGGGTCTCTCTATACTGGCCCTAATGCAGTGCACATACTGATCGACAACCATAGATAAGACAGCAAAACTCAGCCAAAATTTCGGCGAGTCCCAAAACCCGGACCGAGACGAGTCGAGACGAGACCATAATGACCCCTCAGGCCAGGCGTTGTAAATACATTATAGGCCTATATACAACACTACAGAAAGCTTGCAGTTTATTGAGAGTGTCAAAGATTGATGCACAAAGCAAGATATGGCACAATCAACGATTGGAACAACTGAAAAAAGATTTGTTTAGGTTTTTCAACTCGAGTTCAAGGCGAGCTCGAAACATGCGAACTGCGTCGGCATTTTGGCCTAAGCGATAAGTGCCAGATTCAGATTCTACTATGATATCTAATGTGAATTCAAAATAGGTAACCTTGTATTAGAAACATACATACAGGAGATTTAAGTAATCATTTTTTAGAAATTAGATTCACCATTTATAAACACATTATAGGAAAGTAAACTGAGAGCTCATATGTTTAATTTTTTTACAGTGGCTCTGCACCATTTTTCTACCTTAACGATAGTACACTCATGTATGTTATGCCGGGATGTTATGTGTGTGGAATTTGAGGCAGCCTCAGATTAAGATTCAGATTCGGAGGGCTAAGTAACCACTGACTAGAATGTACGAAAATAAACAAGCATAAGTCGATGGTAGGGGTGGGATATCACTTCTTTGACTAACTAAGACAGAAGTGGAACAACGTCCTTTTTCTCCTGGCATTGATACAGATGCTGCCCATGTGCAAAAAACCGTAACTTTTCTATGAGTAAGATAGGAGGTCTTTTGGTCTCGTCTCGACTCGTCTCGGTCCGGGTTTTGGGACTCGCCCAAAATTTCCGAGATTAACTGACAGTGTTTTATATCGCTGTTTTAAATAAAACTGATTACACAATCTCTGGATACAGAAATGGCATTTTGGTGAAATTTCAGCATCAAAAAAATCCTAAAACTTGACATGAGGACGTTATGTGCCGATCAACAGCATAGTGCACGTGTGAACTGGCATTTATTGACTCATGCCATGGACTACATAGAGAGTAGAGAAACTGTCGATGATTGACTGCACGGAAAAGCAGTCTGCATCTTGTGAAAACAACAACATAGCAGTGAAAATTGTAATAGTCACCAGTAAAAACTCTTCACAGATGAAAGGATAATTGCTTCAAACTAAGAAACTTCATGTTCCTACGATGAAAACTAACATCGTGGTCGTGAATGAAAATAAACAATGGCGGACGTTACTGTGTAATGAACTATACTATTTAGGTGACGGGGGTGGGCAGGGTCAAAGGATCAAGAAAGTACTGGAAAAAAGTGTCATTTTCCTAATGATTCTATCTCGGGAACTCCAGCGTCGCATTGTTTTGTGGTATGTAACAAGTGTGCCATGAGCTTCGTTGAATATACTGATATCAAACAGCCATAGCTGTAAACTGGCGCAAAATGGTTTGATCCATGCAGAAGCTTGCATAGGGAGATCGAATGGAGATAGCACAGCAGGCGCAGTGTATGTTTACTGACCAAAGTACCTCAGTGTTTTCCAAGGGGTATTGGAAGATTGCGAGGGAAATTGATAGGGGCTTATCAAAGTTGGTCTCCGGTTCATTTTGACGTTCGCAATAAAGCGTCCGATTCACCGTATTACTTGTCGCTAGCACTAGTCATGTTAAAGCTTTATAGTTAGCCTCGGTGGTTTACAGTATATGGGGCAACCGAATACATTTGACTTGTTTGGCTATCCAAATACGCCGGATTCCTATAACTGTGTTGACATTGATAATCTTTATATCCCTAAAAACAAATGTGAAAGCCGTGTTCACTGCATTACAATACCGGCATTGTGACAGCTTTGGCAATATAAGTAATCATGGCAACAATTGTTTGTTTAATATGCTAATTGGTAAATTAATGTGATCATAAGTTTTCAGTGGTACAATGGCCTTTGATAACAATCCCCGAATATAAACTAAGTGTTCTGTAAAATCATGTAATGATACACAAATAATGCGCTTAAAAGTGTGTATACAGTTGCAAAGGTAATGGCACCATGGTGTTGTGATTGTGGGATATAGTACAAAAACCTGCTCTGGTGATATCACGATGAGAACTATAACAGCAACCTTTTGAAGTTTACAAACAAATTTCACAATTTTGTAATTGTGACAACCTTGCAATCGACTTACGCATTTAAATAGTGGTGAAAATGACCATAACGTTCTCTCAGCTTAGCATCTTCAACTGAGGTGCTTTGTTGAATGCATATAGGAAGGTTTGCCACTGTGAGAGACTTATATAAACCACGTTTACTGAAACAGCTAGTGTTGAACTCTTTGCAACCTTGATAATGTTTCACATAGATACAATTATGGAATGCATGATAGCTGAGATAAACTCTGAAAAAATCACCTTAAGCATTCTTTCTTATTGAATTTCTACAACAGTTTTACGACAGTTTGACCCAAAAAGCACAATACGAGGTACTTGTTGTAAGTTCGTATGTTCTTCGGAGTATATAGGAAACCAGTCTTCCGTGCTGTTCACCACTGTACGATCAAAGACTGTCAAGGTAATGGTGTCACCACCTGCTCTATTTCCTGAATTCTCTGTGTTATCATTGTCACACGTCATAATTTGTCCAGCCATTGTTTACAACTAATGATACTGCTAAACTGGCCACCGCAATTTCATTGACGGGTGGATTCCGAAGTCCAGTTTGTTTGAATGGAAACGCAGTCCTGAGGTACTCGACAGAGCCTGGGATATCCCTCCGCTATACAATAATGGCTATTGCACCATTCATCAAATGATACTTATCGAACGTAGTATCAGGAACATCGGCCAAGACCTCCCTTGCCAATCAAAGGCGATCTGATCGTGAACACAGCGCGATTGTGAGATGTTTCTGCGAGCACTACACTATTTTGTCGATATACTTACAGCAAAAATAAAAATCATGAAAAGTACAACGGTGAGATAAGAATAACAAAGATATTTTTATTGCTAGGTGTTTTGGACATTTGTTCGTGTGATAGCGTGTCTGCTACAAAGGTTTATGAAAGTCAATTCTGTGAAAACACAGACAAAATATCAATAAATAAACGGACATAAGTAATGAAAACATAAATAAATAAACTGTTTGTTACCTCCGCAATTTCTTTGATCTGTAAACAACGGTCTGCTCTTCTGTCAGGGCTGTGCTTTATTTTGTTGATGTTCACGACTTAAGTGTTTAAGTTCATCGATTTTTCACGAGTGATGTACAAGTCTCACATGTCCTTGAACTACAGGATTTGTGTCGAAGAAAACACCCTAGTATTCGTATTAGCAGCCCCTGTCGTTTGTCAAGGGTTTTGGCAATCAACATCGGACTCACAGGCACGACATCGCCTAATTGGAAGGTGTGGGGTTGTTCACAACACGACAAACTATGCTTTTGGTTGTTAGTATCACTGCCACTTTCGCCCATTGGATTGGGCTTTCAATTGATTGGATTTCCGGGAGAGTGTTCGTGTCATTTGTTAAATCGAATTTATCCGGAATAACACAGCCAGGCGCCTTTGTGTTCATCGTTCAATTTTATAGGTAACGAAGTTTGTTCTTTATTATTTTGGCAATCAAGTTAATTATTACATACGCCAGCAAAGCATTCTCAAATAAATTGATTATTTTTTTCATGTCAACGATGACCTATGAAAAAACGGCTTCAGCAAAGACAAATTCAACGAAAACCAAGGCAAGAGGGGCCGGTAATTTTTTCCCCACCAAATACGATAAATAGGCGTTAGAACCAATATGACAGTATTCTATTGATGACTGTATTCTATTGTTAGACAGTATCTTTTGTGTAAATATGTCACACAAATTCACCTGCCCCCACCGAACGCAAGAAATCCCATGCGCAATAAGTACCCAGCATTTTGATGTCAACTTTCTCTCCTATAGACATGACAATCCGGAAGTCATAAATTTTCTCTACAGCACCCGAAATTCAAGCGTTGAGGCAAATAAACAATCCAACTAAAATTACTTCAAACTCTAGTGTAATAAAATTCGTGCCTCTCTTCAGAACGGTTTTATATAACATGTTTTGTACTCTCGAGAAGGAACATTAATTTGAGAATTCGCTAAAAATGGAGCTAATGTGAATGCCTGACTTAAGGTTGAAGCCCCTACCTCACTGAATGAGTTAATGATAGAAACCTGAGATCTTGAGGCAAAAAAGGTATGTGCTTTATTGGCGAAAAGGGACCAAAAATCGTTCATTCATCAAAACACAATACTATATTACTACATAATTTCATTTTAGCCGTTGGTCACCCATCTCATATCAGGTGATCGAGAGGAGAAGGAACAGAAACAGATAAGAAGCGAAGAATGGGAATTTCAAAGAGAGAATAAAAAGAAAAATCAAGAAAATTAATTAGTTGTTATAAGCACCAAACAGGACACAAGAAGCTAAGGCACCAGCCGGTTATACACAGACGAGAGAGAAAAATTAAAACGGAACTGTCAAATGGTACATTAAAGACGAGATAAGTGAAAGACGCGATGAAATGTCCATTTTAGGCATGATTCCTGATTTCTGTAAGTCAGGGCCTTCTATCTATTGCGATAGAGATGCAAATTTTACCCTAATGTACTCCATTTTGATAGGTGAGTGATTTTGATTAAAGCCCCTGTTACCATAGACAATTTTTTTTATTTTTATTTTTATTTTCTGATTGTATATATATATTATATATATATATATTATATATACTATATACAGGTACTATATGTACCTACCTAATGTAAGTTAGTAACCTGTGTGGGTACAGCGCCACCAGTGTCAGGCTTTCACTGCTGAGAATCTCGCGATATCTGACGAGATTCATTAAAGAGTTTGACTTGCAGACAACTGCACATTTTCTGTGTCTGCCTCATTGATATTTCTTTTCAAGCTTTTGACAGCAGTGAACGTTGTGGTCAAGTAAAGTGTAGATGTATACTCTCCTTTATTTTAACACGTATGTTTGGTATAATATTTCAGTGATTTTGCCGAGTTCTGCTCAGTTGAAAAATTGGATGAGATCGCCGCCCATGAGCAGACGCGCCATGTGTTTTATGAGCTATTTTTAGCGACTGTGCAAGTGAACTTATGATGTGTCGATCGATGCGTCTAAAAGACTATATAGTTCTCAGTCATTGAAACGGGACAAGTGGCTTCGGCGATAGATGCAAACAAATCGTCTCCAGTGTTGTTAAAGTATCATAGCTCATTTCTGTTCGTTATTGAGAAAAGGCCTTGTAGTTTAGGGTTGTAGTGAACGTCGATTCTGATCAGCTGTTCAGTTTTTCATGCATGTGTTAAAACAGTACGCCAAAGTTTTCATGGCGTTGCCTTGTTGTAAGAGATCATTGATTTTCGAGATTCATTAAAGAGTTTGACTTGCAGACAACTGCACATTTTCTCTGTCTGCCTCATTGAAATTTCTTTTCAAGCTTTTGACAGCAGTGAACATTGTGGTCGAGTAAACTGCAGATGTATACTCTCCTTTATAATAACATTGTTTCCCCTTACACTGGCTACACCCCAATAGCTGCGAATTTCACGCATTATTTTCGTGATTTATTTTCAAACCAAAGTTGGTTCGTGTAGATGTGCTAACTGAAAGACATTACAGAACTATCACTGCTTGCTGATTTGAACCAAGCCTACGCCGCGTTTTAACATGTCCCGCTCTCACAAAATGGCGACCCCAAAGAAAAGTACATAAAATACAGTATTTCCTGGACATAAAACATCGTTTTCATAAAAGAAACAAACATGATGCCATTTACTTGAATTCACAACACAAGATGGCCAACATTTGTTGCTGTAATCTTTATTTTCTCCGTCACATAATATTATAACGTTCGAATTTTATGCCACTTTGGACACTTATAACAGTGTTATACCCTTTCAGTCTTTAATGCATATGGGTCTTACTCATAAACAAGTCTTGGAAAAACTGAGGATATTTAGAGATCGCTTCATTACCCATTCGTAGCTATTGGGGCTTTAATCATGGTTTTGATAAACACTGAGATGAATTCTATCTTGCGTCGACATTTTGATTGTCAGCGTTTGTTTCTAAATATGGCGTACTCCGCAGTAGAAATGTTTTGTTTGTGTGCTGTCTTTCGCATCAGTGCATGAAACAAATGATTGATATGTTTAATAATGAAATGCAAACGGTATGATGTACTAATAAGAATGGAACACTTAACTAATTGACGACCCTTGAC